>NC_053154.1:37453817-37527610 GCF_016835505.1 Polypterus senegalus | reverse complement strand
TGTCTTGCCCAAGGACACAACAGCTGCATTCTCATGCCGCTGGACCACCCGCTCTACCGACTGAGCTACTGCTGTGCCTAATTATATCAGTAGTCTAAAACACATGGAGTTTTATTTTTAATCAGATATATTAATATATTATCATAAGCATCAGTAGTGAGTTCACCACTAACAAACAGAAAGAAATGTTTTTGCACACCTTCTTTCTTTGTATATGTGATAAACTCACAATGAGACTTGAATGATCAACCTGCTCTGACATGGAATTTAAAATAAATACCTGGCTATTAATTATCATGGAAAAAAGTAATAAAAATGAATTGTTAAAAACACATCCACTACAACTAAATACCCTAGTCTAGTCACCAAGAAGCCAAGCAGGCAATATTTTCAAATTCTGTAAATTATTCATGAGGGACTGATAAATAGATATAGTTTTTCCTAATATATAGGGTGTTTCAAATATGAGCTACCTGACAATGAAAAGCTTATCTTATTTACAAATCATTTAGGATTTCTTTATTTTTATCTATAGGTATGAGAGGATTTGATTTCTTCACAGCTGAAACATGGGGAAAACATGAATTGAAAGTATTCACTATTTTCATTTGTGTGGTACAGACACAAAACATCATAGCTTATACCTCTCTTACAAGCTTTTTCAGAAAGCTTTTGATAAGGTTAACCCATGAGATTCTAGGTGATCAAACTAAAAGAAATGAGAATTCAGGAAACTGTGTTTATTTAGGTACAAAATTGGCCTAAATATTCTGAAGAAAATGTTACGGTACAGAAGAGTAAGAGGAACCTGTCTAAAAGTCAATGATGTTAAACGTTGTGCTTCTCGGGATCAGTCCTGAGGACACTACTTTTTTAATATCTATAACCAATTTGGATAACAATGCAAATAACAAGCTGGTTAAATTTGTTAATTATTAATGTAATGTAGAATCAGCTCAATTGTTACACAGGGACATAAACAAAATACACACTTGGGAAAATCTATGGAATAAGAAATTTAACACAAATCAATGTAAGGCATTTCAAGCAGTCAATAAAAATGTGATTTGAACACATAAATTAAGGTTTGTATCTTGAAAGTACATTTTATGAGTAGGACCTAAGAATCATAGTAGACTCCTAACTTTCTACATCCAGTGTACAGAATTGTTCGGTTAAATGGATGTTAGGTTATATAGAATGTTGTGTAGAGTGCAAGTAAAGGGAGGTATTCTTTAAGCTGTAAAACACACTGATGAGGCGTAATCTTGAGTATTTACTGTATACCGTGTTTATCTTTATATTACGAAAAGACATTGCATTGCTAGATAAAGTCCTGAAAAGTACAACTAGACTGATTTCAGCACTGAGAGGTATGAACTACATATATAAGGAAAGATTGAAGGAATGAAAACTTTTCAGTTTAGGAAAATGGAGGTTAAGAAGTAGAAAGACTGAAATGTTTAAAATGATGAAGGAAATTAGTACAGTCGATTTCAGCTAATATTTAAAATAAATTGTTCAACAAGATCGCAGGGACACAGTTGGAAACATGCCAAGAGGAAATTTGCCTTATATGTTATGAAGATTTTTTTCCTTCACACAGAAAACCAGAAACACATGGAATAAATTACCAAGTAGTATGACAGAGAGAGATGGATTTTCAACTCAAGACTCGGTGACATTTTGGAGAAATTAAGTAAATCGAGCTGGCAAGCTTTTTAGGCAAAATCACTTGTTCTCCTCAAAATTACACCACTGTTCACACTTCCTGTTCTCTAACTCATAAGAATACAGTTTGGAACTGCTATTGTCATTGTTAAATAACCAACAAAATTCTTTTTTTTCTGTGAAATAAATAGGAATCTTTATATTAACACATATATTAGCATTAATACTGTTAACTTAAAAATGTACCTTGAATGTTTTGTGTAAGAATTAAGAATATATTAATTTCAGAAGCAGCCACAACAAGTAGAATTTCAGAGAGACCTACAAACATAAAAATATATAAATCATATTAAATAGACAGCATAAATATAATTTCAGGAAAATAATGTTATACCTTAACTTAAAGTGTGTAAAGAAAGGTGTATAGCCAGCAAACAAAGAAGAACAAACGTAATGAAACACTTCAACAATCACTTGTAGATGAGCTATGCTGGCTAATTTAAAAGTTCATTAATTGCTGTATGTGCACAGTACAGATACTATGACTTATTGACACTACATGGGTGTACAGATTAGTTTTAAGAGTACCTTATTAATTATATGTGCTATATCTCAGATTTGTTTCTATTGTATGAATATTTCAAGCTTTCAATGAAAAATAAAGCTAAAATATTTTATTAATTGCTTGTAAATACAAATACATGGCAAACTAGAAAAGGTCACCTTAAATTCTAATATGCTTATACAGAAATCACAGATTTAACCACATAAAGAATATCTTACCTTTACACTGTAGGTAAAAAACGATGATAGCAAAAAAATCTTGAGTAAACAGTTCAAAAAAAATACTTTTAATTTGTGCATAACCTGTTTGAGAAATAAAAATCAATCAAAAAATATAAAATGCAACATCAGAAAAAGTAAGCGCTGTGCTGATTTTACTTTTACCTTTTTTGCACATAATTATGTAGCAGAGTACAAGAATCATACAGATTAATGCCACCAAATGTGTAAAATTTTGAGGTCTTCCCCCTGTTGATACAATTAAGAAAATTAACAGAATGAGAAAGTTCTCTCAAAAAATAAAAAAGACTTATAGAAGCATCTTACACTGAAATTCCACACTAAATCATACTAAGACTTTTTTTTTACCTTTTTAGGTAGAAGTTGACAGAAAAACAATTCTGCATCACAACTTCTTATTTCAGTTTGTTTAAAATAAAAATACTCTGATTATCTATACTAATAAAAGGCAAAGCCCTCACTCACTCACTGACTCACTGACTCATCACTAATTCTCCAACTTCCCGTGTAGGTAGAAGGCTGAAATTTGGCAGGCTTATTCCTTACAGCTTACTTACAAAAGTTGGGCAGGTTTCATTTCGAAATTCTATGCATAAGGGTCATAACTGGAAGCTATTTTTCCCATATAATGTAATGGAGTCTTGAGTTGGAGATGGCCGCGGGGGGCGGAGTTTCGTGTGACATCATCACGCCTCCTACGTAAGTACGTAGAGAACAAGGAAGAACTCCAGTGATGAGCACAAAACGCCATTTCACAATTGAGAAGGCAGAAAAACATTATGAAGCAAATGATGCATACAAGCATATTCATAAGTACAGCTACTGCGGAAACACGCGCGTGAACCGTAAGTTTATATTAAATTAAGTTCATAGACAGTCTGCCATTAGTGTTTGTAATTTAGTGCCTGCCCATATAAGGCCGTCCATCAGCAGCAATCCAATACAAACACTGCCGGTAAATATTCACGTGTGAAGGACTGCGCTTATGCAGAGGAAGATGAGATGGTCAGGGTGGTGTTTGGCACAAACTCATTGAAACTGCGAGAGAAAGTTTTAAGTGCCGGGTCTTAGCTGACATTACACGAGATGGCACCAGTACAGCTGGGAACCTTCGATGCAAGAACACCAAGCGGCTCACGTGAACTGACGCAGTGCACAGACAAAAGCAACAGTTCCAAAGAGTGCTGAACAAAAACCGAATTACACAATTGAGAAGGCAGCAAAAAATATGAAGCGCCTTATACATACAATCATATTCATAAGTGCAGCTACTGCGGAAACAAAGCACACGGTGGAAAAAGTGAATGTCCCGCTAAAGGAAGACAGCGTAAAAAAAACCCGTGCATGCAGTTTGTCACATCACAGATAAAAAGGAAGACGAGCTGTTTATTGATGCAGTAAGGAACTAATCGATGAATGAAACCTCTTATCTTTACAACGATTGACAAACACGGAATGTAACTTGAACACATCCTACAAATACGAGCCTGATTGAAAGAAATAATGATAATCAAATCCTTGATGACAGCAACATTCAATAACACTCACAAAACAATTACTGTATATTGACAATCATGTTACGTTATTTTTAAAATGTTCCCTTTTCTTTTTCATAACTTCTACTTCTCCACTGCGATACACGGGTATATATATAAATGTATATATATAACCCGATCTACAATACATACTTTAGCATAGACAAGCCACACGCTGTGGCGCAATTGTAGAGTCTTCGCCTCTAACGCCGACATTCGAGGTTCGATTCCCGAGAGTGGATGTACTGACTATGTACGCGCGCTACCCGATTCATTTTACCTTCGCATCTCCTTGGTTTGGGACGTATGAAAAATATTAGGTTAACGCAGAATCATGTTACGTTAGAAAATTTTCCCTTTCTTAGCACAAGCACAGTTGAGAAGCTTCGATGCATGTCCTCCATAACGCGTTAAAAAATAACGCATTTAATCACACTTTCAATTCCAAGCAAACGGGAACTTTTGTCAATGCATGATTTCCTGGTACATCCATTACACTGATGCACACATCACAGCTGCAAAAATGTTAGAGTCGAAAAAGCGCTTCCTACGACTGATCATTTCGACTACCCGAGCGAAGCCTTGATAAAAGCATGGTTTTGTGCACACTGAAAAGCAAGCAAAATTAGATGCATTACAGAAAGCGGACTTTGTGGCTCTTACTGGGGATCATTGGACTTCCGTGACCGTTAGTAATTCTAAATACATCTAATTACAAAATGTTCAATGATCACACTGTTTTAGCCTAATGTACAAAATAATTTTGGCTAATGTTACTCAGAGTTTAAAGAGTAAGCTGGTCAAATTACCTTTTATGTTTCTGACTTATTTTTTTAAGAAGAAAAACTGCACTTTATGGTGAAATTTTGGTTATTATTATTTAAAGACAATACTATTCTGAAAATGTACTTAAAGTACTTAAACTACTACTTTATTTTTAAGTCTGCACAATTTTAACCAGGGATGATATTTTTGTTTCTGTTTTGAATTCAAATGCAGTTTAAAAGCTTTTTTTTCAGAAATTAAAACAGCTTCAGTTTACAATATTCATGTCCATGTCTATTATTTGATTCTGTCGCCCACTAAAACCGCTTTTAAATAAAAAAAAACCATTTGCGATTTGTGGCAAATTTACGTGTGCGATTACATACGATTAATCAAGATTAATTCTTACACAGCCTGTAATTAATTGGATTAATTTTTTTAATCGAGTCCCACCTAATATATATATATGTAGATATATATATGTAGATTTGTATATATATATGTGTATATACAGTATATATGTAGATATGTATATGTTGTATATACAGTATGTATATATGTGTGTGTGTATATATACAGTATGTGTATATATGTATGTGTGTATATGTATATATATATAACTGCTAGTCTATACTAATAAAAGGCAAAGCCCTCACTGACTGACTGACTGACTCTCTGACTGACTGACTCACTCACTCACTCACTCATCACTAATTCTCCAACTTTCTGTGTAGGTAGAAGGCTGAAATTTGCCAGGCTCATTCCTTACAGCTTACTTACAAAAGTTAAGCAGGTTGAATTTCGAAATTCTACACGTAACGGTCATAATGGTCGACAACGCCCACCATGTTGAACTTTCTTATTTATGGTCCTATCTTCACGAAATTTGGTAGGCGGCTTCCCTGCGCTAACTGAAACCGATGTACGTACTTATTTTGATGGTATGATGCCACTGTCGGCCGCCATATTGAACTTTCCAACATCACTAATTCTCCAACTTCCCGTGTAGGTAGAAGGCTGACCCCATCTTCACGAAATTTGGTAGGCGGCTTCCCTACGCTAACCAAACTAATGTATGCACTTATTTCGTGGTGTGACGCCACTGTCAGCCGCCATATTGAGCTTTCCAACGGTGTTTGTTACTTATGGGCCCATCTTCAAGAATTTTGGTACGCGGGTTCCCAACGCTAACTTGTGAATTTCCCTTGGGATTAATAAAGTATCTATCTATCTATCTATCTATCTATCTATCTATCTATCTATCTATCTATCTATCTATCTATCTATCTATCTATCTATCTACCTACTTACGCATATATATCGCCCATAGCCTGCACTCGGTCACCGTGTGAGGCGGTGTTGGGTCCCCATCCCAACGCCTCCCACGCTGTGGGCTGGCTGCCTGCCTATATAAGGCCGTCCGTCGCTCCGGTCTCTACATTCCCTTCCTTGCTTCGCCACGGATTCACGCCTCCCTACTGATAACTACAGCCTTTTGTTTAATCCACGGCTTCTCCGCTGTTTTATTGTTTGTTTATTACAATTATAGTTATTGTATAGGTATTTTACACTTACTTTACATTGCTCAGGTACCCGTTTCCTTTATCGTTCCAACCCCATTACCATGTCTATCGAGATGATCACTATCGATCAAAGAACTGTCACTTACCGAGTGGTTTCCATGCCCGAGATACAACCTACCTTTTCCATTCTCTTTGTTACATATTGCACGGCCATATCAGGCTCACTCTTGATATCCGGAGGAACATTCTGTCTTATGTATTAAATTATTAAATGACTGGGACAGGTTCAAGGTGTGGACTGATGACGGTACAGGAGATAATTATACTACACAGGAGCACTATAAGAGTGAAATGCTTAAGCCCTTCACCTATGGTTCTGCATGTGAGTTGATGGCTGCTGCTGAATTGTTCGGTTGACACTTTCAAGTGTACGAAATGGTCAAATATTTTACACCTTTCGACAACCGCCAATTCCTCTTAAACATCTTAGATTCACAGGTGACAATTTCAGTAGTGGACACTTTGATGTTTATGAATGTTTAAACTCTCAAAAGCTGGATGTGAAGTTATCGATGAAACCGGTTGTATCCTTACAACGCTTGACAGATGCCGAATGTCACTTCAACACAAGTCCTGCAAACACTGTCATAATTGAAACAAACCATGAAACTCAAACCGATTATGACAGCAGCAATCCAAGCTGTGAGATCTGAGACAAGATTACTTTTCACATGGCCAACTGTACGTTGCATGCTCAAGAGTAAGCTCAGCGCACAGCTTGGTCATATTACAACCGGAGGGCCGAACTGGCAATGTGGTATACAAAGAGATCCTTAAAAATAATTATTGGTATATTTTCCCTCAGGTTAAAAAGGTTTAATTTTCTTCTTAATAAAAATTTTAAAGCAGTATTTCGCGTTCTGGCACAGGTATTTTGCTAGTATACTAATAAAAGGCAAAGTCCTCACTGACTGACTCACTCACTCACTCACTCACTGACTCACTCATCACTAATTCTCCAACTTCCCGTGTAGGTAGAAGGCTGAAATTTGGCAGGCTCATTCCTTACAGCTTACTTACAAAAGTTGGGCAGGTTTCATTTCGAAATTCTACGCATAGAGGTCATAACTGGAACTTATTTTCGTCCATATACTGTAATAGACTGCAGCTAGATGGCCGTGGGAGGCGGAGTTGCGTCTCTCATCATCACGCCTCCCACGTAATTGAGTGCCTGCCCATATAAGGTAAATATTCCGGGTGAAGGACTGTGCTTAGCATATTCATAAGTAAAAATATCTGAATCACAAACTGATGTTAATTATATTTTGTCCATGAATACTTATTAAATAATTCCAAATAGTCTGTCTGCTTCCTTTCATAGCTTTTCCGATGGTTGTGCTACTTCCAGGCATGTATTTTTGTATTAAAACATTTAACCAATCACATTTCAGCCATCATTTGTTGCCAGGCAGAGAGGCCTTCACAATCCGTTGTGCAGGCACTCTAACACAGAATAAATGTCGATTAACCTGTTGCTTTAACAAATCAGATTTTGAGTTGGTGTCAGTAGGGCCCTCTAGCAGGCTTAACGACAACATCACCGTATTCAGACCCATTGATTGGATAGAAGCCGATATGAGGAACTCTACGAGGCCACTGAACGCACACAAGCGCTCCGGCGAAAGATCCTCGCGTGAACTATAGCCAACTCCATGGCAGGATTCTGGACAATATTATTTGCCAGACACAGACCAGATTTCAACACCACGAAAACCTGATGTCTGTCACGCTCCTCGAGCTTCAGAAGTTTCGGGAATACAAGAAAAATTTCACGCATGTAGCCTTCTCCAGTTTAACACAAGAGCCATGGAGCGGTTTTGATCTGTCTCGCTAAAAACAGAACTGACTGTAATGTATGCCATGGATGATTTTGCAGGAAAATCTCCCATTGATCTCCCTGACTTCCTTTATCAGAAAAATCTGAATGAGAGCAAGGGGCAGCTGTTCACATTGGTATATTTGGCGGTGACCATTCCGTGTACACTTCTTCTGTCGGCGGACATTTTCAGCCCTAAAGCGAATTAAAACTTATGCCAGAAATACAACAGGGCAGGTTCGACTTTCAGCATTAGCTTCGATGGCGATAGAAAGGAACTTTTGATGGAAATGAAGCGCACAGATAATCCGTCACGACAGACTAATTGAACTGTTTTTGAGGAAAGAGAGGAGGATGGATTTTGTTTACAAATAACCCGATTTTTTGGTGGGTAAAATGTTGCGATTTTCCTAAATAATACTGCAAGTTTATGAGTTATTATTGATGTTTTTATGTGTGTTGCGGCTGTGGCTGCAGTAGAAAGGAACTTGTTCACCCCTGGTTTGTCTATTCAATAAAGGCATTTATTGTGGCTTACAGGAGTTATCTATCTGCGATGCAGCACCTCTTTATACTGTATTTCTGCATATTAAGATGGTTTTATAACCATAAATTAGTTTTTGACGGAGGGTTGATTCAGACGGAGCACTACTGAAGGCCTAGGTGTGAGATGCACGGTCCACCAATGGACCAGATGATACGTAAATTTGATTAACATTACAACCCGAAAATAAACAAAACTGTAGAGAGGTTCACATTATACTTCTCCCAGTGCGTCTCTCTAAATCCTCCGTGCGAGAACATTATCATAAGGCTTAACAATCTTATTGTTACACCTTCTACGTGCACCGAACTGTCCTTATTACGAAGTCTTCCTTGCTTTACCGCTGGCTGCTTCTTTCCATTCACCTTCCTAGCTCTTTATTTAAACACTTTTCCTTCTCACTTTTCCGCTCCTTCGATGTCTTCTCCTTTTCGCTCAAAATACGCCCTCCTTGCCTTTTTCAGTCAGCTCCCTTTACGCCACACCATGGTACGTTTAGCACAAGTTAATACAGGGAATGCCTGTTAAACGTCTTACATTCACGAGTAGCGTGGTGAACACTTCGATGAATGAAACCTGTTATCTTTACAACGGTTGACAAACACGGAATGTAACTTCATAACAACACGTCCTCCAAATACGAACCTGATTTAAAGAAATAATGATAATCAAATCCTTGATGACAGCAACACTCATAACAGTCACAAAACAATTACATTGACAATCAGGTTATGTTATTTTTAAAATGTTTCCTTTTCTTTTCATAACGCCTTTAAACACACTACTTCTCCGCTGCGAAGCGTGAGTATTTTGCTAGTCCCTATATATACTGTACTTAATGGAAATATTTTAGAGCAGCAGAAAAGTACACCTGACGTCACTAATATGTTATGACACCACAACTGTAGGTTGAATGGAAAGTAAGCTACTTTGCCAATGAATGAACAGAGAGGCAGATCTTCAATTAAAAAAATAATGTGACTTGCACTTTCTGTTTATGATGCAAGATGACTTTGCCATGAGTATCTATTTAACTATATTTTAGCAAGAAATGTCTGTGTTTTGCATGTTTTGAGCACATGACTAGATAACTGACATGTGGATTATGGAACACGAGTGACATGACTTTTTATTTTTCCACAAGGACATTTGTTACATTGTTCATCATTGTACAGCATTGGTCACCACTGGTTTCTATTTAATCATAAACGTTTTTGTATCTCTATTCTGCCTAAAACCATGAGATTAAAATTGTTTTCAGCAATCACTACAAACTACATGGCTAAGTATCATAAAAATATAATTTAGATAGATAGATAGATAGATAGATAGATAGATAGATAGATAGATAGATAGATAGATACTTTATTAATCCCAAGGGAAATTCACATATTCCAGCAGCAGTATACAATTTTAAATTAAATAGTAATTAAAATGAAAAAATAAAAATAAAATTAATGTTAGCATTTACTCCCGGGTGGAATTGAAAAGTCGCATAGTGTGGGGAGGAACGATCTCCTCAGTCTGTCAGTGGAGCAGGACAGTGACAAAGTCTGTCACTGCAGCTACTCCTCTGTCTGGAGATGACACTGTTAAGTGGATGCAGTGGGTTCTACATGATTGACAGGAGTTTGCTTAAAGCATTTATGATTTATGATCAAATACTCCTTTATAAACTAAGATAAAAAAAACTAAATTAGCCCCATGCAGCATATATTAATACCTGCTATACTCCAGTACATATTTAGTAAAACCAATTTCATAATTTATGGATGAACAGTAAAATATAGAAACAACACAAATGTGTGATATCAAAACAAAATTTGGTTGGAACAAAAAAAAAATCTCTGATGGCACATCAATAATTGGGTTGTATCTGGGTGGGCTGCTGTGATTTTCAGACACTGATTCACAGAACCTGCTGCAATTGCCATGTCTACCTGTCTTTCCTCATGAAAAACTCAGCTCCTAGTTGGCCAATTTTGTAAAATGTGCCACACTTATGTTTTACGGAAATTTGTCTAGAAAGATCAAATTTTGTTGAGCTAGCTCATATAGACCACTTTGAATACAATTTCAAAATCTGCCATTGAAAGCATTGGTGAATTTGCAAATTGCTTCTGTGACAGCCAGGTCTCCAGTACAAGTTATTCAAAAGCTTGTGTATGCATATCCCTTTCATTGGTATACCACCTCACTCCTCCTGCTGCTTGAGGTAAGTTAGTTAATAAAAACAAAGCAAATGTCCCTTATCTAGAAACAAATGTGAAAGGAAAGGAATTATTTAAGCAACCATCAGTAAGTATAGACTGAATAAATATGTATTCAGTATCTAAGTTACAATTAAAACAACCTCCTATCTGCATTATCCACATGATCATAATAATTCTTTATTTCTCTGACAGTTTAATTTATCACAAACGCTCCAGACCTGCTCTCCATCATGGACTGTAACAGCAAATTATTTTACTTTGAGACTTTGACAGAGAATTTAACGCTTCTTTGTGAAAATTGTTACATTAAAGAAATCTAAAGCAATTAAGCCACCATAAGCCTAACTACATCACATTGTATGGTGCTGTTAAAAAGCATGCATTCTATTAAAAAATTCAACTGCGTTCTATTATGACTCACTGTTACAAAACTACTTAAAAATATAAAATGACTTTTGATGAAGTAACTAAAAAAATTAAAATGACACAACAAATCAGTTAATCAAGTCCTCGAATTCACTTGAATGTTACGCCATGCACAGAAGTTCTAACACATATTAATTACCTTTTTCTTTCATGATTAATAAAGTTTGCAGATGCCTATCTATCTAAAGTCTTTGATTTTTTCTGTTTTTACAGAAGAGTATTACCTATAATCAACCCTCTTACAGGACTGGAAAAAAGAGAAACATGTGAAAGACCCTTTAACCGTCTAGGCATCCATTAAGAACATTCAATAACATCCTGATTGCACAGTAGAGTCAGCTGGCATTGGGAATACCACTGACAATCAGCAATAGCACTGCTGGTTAAGTACGGTCACACTCCGATTGCAAGAAAACTGCCTATGCCACCCAAACCACACTTGAAAACAAGTCTAGTCTGTTTGATAGCAAGAAAACTGTTTTAGTACAGAATTGTAATACCTCCCTTTTAAGTCCAAATGGAGGTTTGGTGAAGAACAGGGTTCAAACCAAACTAAGGCCAACACAAATTATTTATGCTCATAAAAAGTAGGCAGTAGGATACTGTATATTAAAGGAATTGCAAAAGATATGTCAGTATTTTTCCAGCAGCATCATTTGTTACTATTATGTAACAAATTTTGTTGCTAACTGTTGTGGCCTATTGTGAAAGACTAAGAAAAAGCAAACACTAGAGGAAAAAAAAAATCTGAAAAAATAATCCAGGTGCAGTAACCTCTACGTGAAACATAATAAAGATGTGACAGAGTGCTTTGACATGTTGTGTTGCTGGTAATAGAGTCTAATTGCTAAGTAGCAGGGTAATAACACCAGTTCACCACACTATATTTTGTGCAGACCTCCTCCTCCAATTTGAAACACATATTTAGGTTGTTTTGCACAAATGTGTTAAGCAAATAAATACAAAATAATGGTAATATGGAAAATAGAATTAGGTTCTAACTGTTTATAGTTAGAAGAATTAAAGTCCAATACATTGTCATTTATGACTAGAGAGCTGGAGGCAGTTACTGTTCCACACACATTAATTGTTCAATCATAATGCTCTGTACAGGCAGCATAGTTTCTGCACATAACATTGCAAGCATTCAAGATGAATATGGAAGCCTTCTTTATAAATAATAACATTTGAAATAAAATAATTCTACGAAAATTATATGGAAATAATACGGATTAATTTAATATAATCCAGAAAATAGAAAAAGGATGAATGAAAGTTAGAACACTTACTAGAAATAATGATACTGGATACAGCTCTTTCTTTACTACTACTAAGTTGCACAACACACAAAATTTTCTTATCATATTGGTCTCTTATTGAAAGATAACTTGTTATAGTGATTCGGCCATCATGCTCCACTTCTTCAAAGAGCTCTGAATACTCTGTTACTGCAGAGCCATCCTCATGTGTCCACTTCAGCTGTGGTTTGGGATACCAGCCTCTTGATATGCACTTCAATTTAACATTTCCCAGGCTCTTCATCTTTAGTGATTACAGGTTTGCCGCCTTGAGCTACAAGAAGAATTGTGTTACTGTTAATCAGGTCATTTATGGTACCTACTCCATTCTGACAACAATGTGTACTCACCTGTGACACTAAGGTCTAGGCTTGCTTGTATCTCTCTGCCATGTGCTTTCACAGAGCAGATGTATCTGCCTTCATCAGTGACTTTGACATTTTTCAATAAAAGAGATAGATCTCCTGTCCTTTTATCCTGAGAATTCAGTTGAGTTCTCTCCTTGTACTGTTCGTGATGCTCCTCTAGTGCCACTCTTCTATTTGTATATAGAAACACTGGAGAAGTAAGTCCTCTTTTTTCCCATTTCACCTCTGAATCTAAAACACGTACTGCAGGATCGAGATGGCAAGGTAGTATGACATTTTTGTTTATCTCGGAAAGACACATGCTTTCAGATGTTTTCAATTTCACTGCAATAAAGAGGAAAGAAGAAAGATTCCTAGTACACCACAGTACAGTAAATGCTTAAATAAAAGATAAAATGAATGAAAAAGGGCAATAAATACATGTAGCATATTTGTTTATGCAGAACTGTTCAAACGCCTTCTTTGCCTAGTATATCTTAATTATCCATTGTAAATCTTGATTCTCCTCTCAGTCTACTGAGACCTGCTTATACCTGGCATCATCTCTTGGCTATGAAACATAGCTTACCCTCAGATGAAAAAGAAGCTGTATCCGTAACGCATGATCCACACCACTCTGTTGCTTTATATGTCACTGCCATAGTCTTGGACAATAATCTGTCGAGTTTTACTTATGTATTTTTAAAATGGGTAACCCTATTTCACCTCATTATACTTTATATTATTCAGACCTTAACAGAATGCCTTAAATCCCATACTCTTATTACACTGTCAGGACTGACTACGGGCAATTAGACATAGCAGCAGAACAGGCAGAAAAGGAAGTTACACTTTTGTTAAGTATTGGTCAAACAAATAGTGCCATAAACCAAAACCAAAATAATGTGTGAACACTACACAACCTGATACTGTTAGATGTTCAGTTTTCTCTGGCTGTGGTGTGCTTGTATAACTTAGGACCATTCTTGATTCATCATCCAAAGTTCATAAAACTAAAGTCATATTTCTAACATTAGTTGCTTTTCTCACACTTCTGACATCATAAAAAGGAGCCAACAGCACATCATGCTTATTTAACCTAGATGTGCATTGTGGTCAATAGTAGGCCTAGCCAAATCTTAGGCTCATGATATAGTAGAGGTTAATTACATTTTCTACTTAAATTAATTCTCAGTTAATTCTTAACCAACCACCAAAGCATTTGTGGACAGAGTACATTCCCTGTAGCCATATAACATGGCAAGATGCTTTCACATAAAAGAGCACCTCTGTTAAAATAAAGACTCTTAAAGCATTGTTGTAAAGATCCAATTTTTAAACATTGTAACAAAGGTTCTGCTCATTTCTTCAACACTAGGGAACAGAGGTATAATTAAAATTTTATAAGAATGGTGTTCCTAAACGGTTTATTCTTTCTTGGACAATAATGTCTAATTATTTACTGAATATAACTCAGTGACACTCTAAATAAATGTATACTTAAACCTAATACTTTTGTGTGTGTCTGAACATGTTTAGTCCCATGACAACATAAAGAGTTCTACACTTTAATAAACTGAGTATTTGACATGCTGTAAGATCCTGCCTCATTTCCTTCATAAAGATTTAATTTCTGAAGTTCAAATATTTCTCAATTGTGCTTAATTGTCTACAACAAATACCTGTACTTTTGTTTCAACAATAAGATTGATGAAAATAACTTTCAGTTATTCTCCAGTTAAGATAAAAAGTGTTATAAAAACCACAAATGAACTCTTACCTGAGACATGAAACGTGGAGACAAACTTTTCTTTACTATCACTAAGTTGTACAATGCACAAAAAATCTTCTTCATATGAATCTTGTACAGAAAGATGACTTGTTACAGTGATCCTCCCATCCTCTTCCACTTTTTCAGAGAAATCTGGGTGGACTGGTACGACAGAACCATCACCATAATTCCAATGAAGCTCCGGTTTAGGGTACCAGCCTTTAGATTCGCACTTCAGTCTAATCTCCCCACCAGGCTGTTTATGAACAGTGATGATAGGTTTTCTGCCATGAGCTAAAAAGGGAAAAGTTGTGCAGTTAATTAAAATATCTATGACTCATTTTCTGCAAACAAATAACAAATCAATAAATGACAGAATCATTTGTTCATTTTAACATTACAAGAAAAAGTAGACAGCCATTGATTCAAACAATCTGTACTGTTTTGGCAATTTAATTATTTTTGTACATTCTCAATATGAAATAGAAATAAGTCTCATGCAAACAGCACTTAATTTTGCATTTCATATCTTTCAGTTTTGTCACAAGTCACTTACTATATGCCCATGTATCCTAAAAAAAAAACAGACACACCATTCAATGTCTTCAAACTTTCTGTAACTGCATTCCATGGGTGTTACACTGTTAAGAACTGACAAAATTAGACATAACTTAAATGATTCAATCTTGTTGTCACTTGATTTACTACTTACAGTACATATAAAGTTTTACTGCCTGGTATTAGAGCATGCCTGTCTATCCACTATAACCCATCACAAAACTTTTCTACCAATACCCCTATAAAGAACATGCTTATGGAAGTGTGTGGTATAGCGGGTCCACAGATTGCTTAGTAAAGGCCATTTTAAATAAATAATCACGCTCTCGGCGGCTTAGTGAGGGCGCTGGGCCATAGCAAGCCACGGGCAATCTGCGGTGTGGGCGTTTCTCACCAAGTGCACAGGTGAGGGACTGCCCACATCTGTGATTGTGCCGTGGCTAATTTGTTGTAGCTGCTATGGCCCTCGCTGTTTAAAAAGAAGTGCGAGTCGGTTAAGGGGAGAAAAAAAGGAAAAGAACGAGAGAAAGGAAAAGAGAGGACGGAGGTTACAGTGAGCGAGGAAGCAAGGCGGTGCAAGAGAGGGACAGACACGTGGAGCGTGTGAGCGAAACGAGCACTCGCAGGCAGCTGCAAGGAAGCTGGGTGTTAGGCCTACACCCAGGGGTTGGAGTTGTTGTTGCTCCGCTGGCGACCAGGTAGCGGGAGTAACCAGAGAAGGATGGCTGGCCGCATAAGGCTGAGAAGGCTGCGGAGTCGGGAGGCTTGGGCGGTAAACTCCCTGGCATGAGCGTCCTGGTTGTCAGGAAGCCAAGTCTCCAAGGCTGGAATGAGTGCCAGACCGAAGCCAGGGATCGGGAGGTCTCCGGTCTCATGTGTGAGTGGAAGAGGGCAGCTGTAGAGAGTGTCTTGCCTGCTGCAAATCCTAACTGGGAGAAGCAGGCGAGACGCTAGCGGAAAAGATGCACCAGGCTTGTCGTTGGTTTTTTTTAAAGACTGCTTCCGTTGGACGTTTTAACCTCGTTTTAAAGGATTGTTTTTGTAATGGTTTTAACCTCCACATTTCTTTTTATGGATTATTTATTTAATGAAGATTTTGGAAAGCACTGCACTTTATGGACACTTTATTTATTTGAACACTGTTTTTGTTGACTGTTTTAATAAAAGCACTGTTTCACTTTTTACCATCCCCTTGCTTAATTGTTGCCTTCACTGACTAGCTCACTCGGTAACATTATCGACGGTGTTGGGTTCAAGAGCTTCCAAACAGCAATGGGAGTGTGGAGCCAGAACCCACATCGTCACAGAGTGTGAGATGTTCCAGTTTAACATGAAGCTACTTGATGTTGTCACACTACCACCATTGCACAGTGTAGTCTCACTTACTGTCAGAAGGTCAAAGCAGGAATATAAATGAGCTTCTGGTAAATTAGAGCTTGTAAGTAAATACCAAAAGAACAACATTCAATGGCATAGCATTGAAAAATAAAAAGTATATAGTAGTTTAAATTTTGGTAGAAGCATTTTTTATTCTATTAAGGTCGCTTATTAGCCTATGAAGACAAACTGATCTCAGAATTTTATATCCCTATTGACTTGTTGTAAACTGTCATCCAGGGCAAAACATTTTTTGTGAAGCATGATGTCAGATGCCTTTTTCCCTGGGTTACATGATTTGGGATATTCACTTTTTAACCCTATTGGCTTTAATGGAGTGACACTGAATGGGGCATTATTACTTAAAGAATAGCATTATTACTTAAAGAACAATGAGCTGTGATAACTTACAATAAACTGTTGGAATCCTGGGGTGTTTTACTAAAGTGGAAGAGTAACTATCTTCAGAATAATGCATTATTTTATTCACTGTAAAAAGGTTATTAAACTTATCAAGCACTCCTCAGTTTGTTCTTTTTTTTACTTTGGCAAGCCTTTTTCAGTGTTATACCTAAATAACTGAATATGCAAAGCTGTTATTATCACTCCAGTTACAGCAGTGTATTTGTAAACAACTCTATTACATTTGTTTAATTTCTGCTCTCCTTTTGGACAGGAGTACATATAGCTGTATAATTATAATACTCTTATCTTTTATATATCCATTGTGAGGAAATTAAAAACAAAAAACAAAGAACAGTAAACTGCAACGCTGATTGAATTAGTACGCAAACCAATTTCGTGAACTGTCCTTCAAATATAAAGAAATATACTGTAGATGATATTATACATGTAGGGACCTAAGTCAAAGGTAGCAGAATAATAGTCAGCTACGTCACAGCTAATGTAAGGTTTAACTCAGGTTGTTTCTTAAATTTCATTTTCAGTCTGCTATTTCTTATTGAGAGCATGAGATACATTATTGGTGGGTGGGAGTCAGTTACAGTATTTGTAACATGTAATGATATACAGTAAATGGTAAGTGATGGTTCTAAATAATTTCCATTGAACAAAGCCAACACTTCAGTTCATACCAGTCAAGTGAAATGCTCCTATCTTTTTATTATCTTTGTCTTTTAATTACAACCGGGACAAGAGATGTCAATGGAAGCCCCCTTCAGTAAATAACTGCTAAATAGGCATGGCTGTCAAACAGTATATTAAGACCTATCCAATACACAGGTTCTTTCAACATGTTTTAATGAAAGGTAGTACTTAATCATATTACCTGGTACAAGAAGCTTTACAATTTTACAATGAACGTTATCTGATATGACGCAGCATTTATACTCTCCTTTATCAGAAAATGCAGTATTCTTCATTTGCAGAGATGCCTTGCCTTTGTCTATCTCTTGGATGAAAAAACTAACTCGATCACTGTATTCTTCACTTTGCATCTCCGGTATGCTTTTCTTGGTTGCATAGTTCAGTACAATGGAGACTTTGTTATTTCTGACTCTGTACCATCTGACCTCCTTCTCAACAGAACTGATTTCAGCCGACAGATGACAAGGAAGAATGACAGATTCACCTACCCGTGCTGTTACTGGAGCATTAGGAACAGTAACAGGGTCTGTGGGAAAAAGAATAAAAATATCACCACACAGAAAAGGTTACGTGAATAAAATAACAAGCAGGACAAACAACTGAAACATTTAGCTACATACCCTACAATATATAGTTAAAATGCTAAAAAGTCTCAGTTGAGCTGCTAAGGACCATTAGTGCTTACCTATTTCCTAGCATAAAATAACATTCTCTTCAAGTCTAAAATAACTTAGTATGAAAAATAGTATTAACATTTGTTAAACATATGCATAAACAATAAAACAAATCCAAGTAAATAATCAATTAATGTATTATTAAGGCTAAAATTCTTAAATGTATAATGATTTACAGCAATGCTGCTTCTTCTTTTTCTTCACCTTCTTCTTCCTCTTTGTCAATTCCCACTTGTATGTAGCGTCAATATGCTTGATCAACATTCTCCAAACAACCCAGTCCTGCACCTCCTCCCCAGTCTAACCCTATTCCTTCAAATCTTCTCATACTCTATCTGTCCACCTCCGCTGTGGCCTCCCTCGCTTCCTCTTCCCTTGTACTTCCATTCCCACCATTCTTTTGCCCAGATATTCATTCTCTCCTCATCACATATTCATACCACTTCAGCCCATTTTCCTGTACTTTCATATCTCTCTGACTTTTGCTGTACCTCTGATTGTCTCATTTCTTATTCTGTTCTGTAACTCCAAACATTCACCTCAACATTCTTATTTCCACCATATCTAACTTCTTTCCCTATGCTCTCTTTATTGCCCATGTCTCAGCTCCATACACCATTGCTGGTCTTACCACTGTCTTAGAAACCTTATCTTTAACCTACTCATACAAATACTCCTGATACCATCTTCCAAATGTTCCATCCACACTGCATTCTATGGGTTATTTTCGCTTCTAATTTTCCATATTGGGTTACCACTAATATAGGGTGACCATATTTTCATTTCCAAAAAGAGGACAATTAGCACGGCCTCCAGACAATTCAAACAAGCTTCTTAGTGGTTGATGAACATTATTTATTATACTTCAATGGTGCAGAATTAACCTCTGTAATAAAATAAAATGAAATCTGTAAAACTTATAACAAAATAATAGCTCTCTTAGACTCTTCAAATAAATAATTAAATATTGTTCTAAATATGAACTATTCTGTTCCAGCTTCAACAATATATCTCTTAAATGTAATAAAATAAATAACAGAAGAGTCTCACAAAGACAAAAAAACTTAAACAAAAAGAATCTAGACTTTTCATCTTTAGTTTTCTTCTTCATCCTGCTTCTCTTCTTCATCCTCCTTGTCAGCCCATCCATACAAGTATTTTGCTGTAGAGCTGATCTTTCCTAGCAGTTTTCGATAGCTTAACAAATAAGCATGAAAGTCTTTGCAAGACATGTCTTTGAAGTTGTACTGAACTAGTAGAATCCCCTTTAGTGACTCTACGGAGAGCTGGTTCCTCTCCTTGGTCCACTGGCTTTGCATTAGTGAAAAAACCCTCTCAACATTTGCATTGTGAGAGAGAAGTGCAAAGACAAACTGTGCAATTGTCAGTAGCTCTGAGTAACATGCAATGCTTTTGCCTTTTCAAATTATTTGGTCCACTTCTGGTGTACCTGCAGGCCACTGAACTCCTCCTCATGGTTGCACGTTTCTGTGAATTTCCTCAGATTGGTGACCTGGTCAAAACACTTAACATCATCAACTGCCACCCCCTTCTCTCCAAGGTAATTGATGCATGCCTCCACATCATTCCAGTTTGGTGGCTCACTCAGATCCATCCACATGAATGTTGAGAACTCTTCCATGGGAATCAACCACTTCTCCAGATACTCCAGACATGCACTGTACATGCCATGCACATCTGCACAGAACTGGTCACAGCCTTTGTCAAGTCCATCTTTGCGCTTCTGTGCCAGTAGTCCCTTAACTTTAAGGGACATGAAGTTGTTGCTCTTGCATTGAAGAAGAATGGTATGTATATTGTTTAATATCTTCTTCACTTCCATAATGGACATGTTCTCCTGTTCCATTTCTTGAATGTGGGTGTGGAACACAGACATGAGTGTGTGCATGTGCCAAAGGTAGATTTCAGCAAAATCATTTTCAAAAAAACTCTTGAGTGCTATGGGTGGCTTTTGCTGAGACAGAAAATATGCCTTTAAAGCTGGAAACATCTGTAACATCCTCTCAATGCTTGGGAACAATGACAGCCACCTTGTCTTGCTGTGAGAGAGCATCCTTCTGTAATCAATCTCAACAAAATCACAATACTCCTTCAGGCTCTCAGTGCACAGTGTAAATGTGAAAGTACTGGTAGATTTTGAATATGATATTCTCAATGTCAATTTCTATTGTGCCTGCCACATGGTGTGCACAATTATTGAATATGTGTGCTGGGCAACCCACACCGATCAGAGTGTTTTTTTGCAGCAAACTCTTCAAATTTGCAAGCACATTCTTTGCAGCTTCATCACGTCAGATTCCTCCAACATTTGTGTTGCAATTGTCTCCAGTAAATGCAATGCATTTTTCTGACAGATTGTTTTTGCCAGGGTTTCTGTGAGATATTTTGCAATGGTTTCTGCTGTCTCATTGGGTGTGTCTTTAACTTCAATCAATTTTGTTTGCACGCCACCCTTCTTCCAGTCAAAATACTGGATTATGACTGGGAATATTTTCACTGCTCGTGGTTACTCCCATCTGTGGAAACACCACAGTACTGGATTTCTTTGAGTGCTTCATGAGTGATTTCAACAGAGTGGGGGGCTATAGCACCATTGACGATGGCTTCGGTCTTGGTGCGAGCACTACTAAACTTTTTTGCAATGTCAGAGTCGGAAATACCTTTTAAGCAAAGTACTGGTGCAATCCATGAACCTGTAACTGTTGTGATGTTTCACTGTATGAAAAGCCATTGCACCTTCTGCTGCATTTACATCATCCTCTGTTTTTCCTGGTCTGACAAAAACTCTGTCAACTTTGCAGATGAACTCTCATTCGCACAGCTTTTTATGTTTCTCGGTGTCCATGTGGGCTTTCAGATCCCCAGCAACTTTATTGGATACCGAGACATATGTACCGCCTTTGCACACAGTGCACTCCGCCTCCCACTTGTCCCCACCGGGATGGTATGTGGGAAAATTTTCTTTGCAGTTCATCGGTGAAGCTGCACTTACGCTGGCATTTTCCCTGCTATACTGCTCCGCTCTCTGCTCTGATCCCTGTCTGCACTGCTCCCTGTCTGTGTCTGTGTGTTTGCGCGTGCACCACATTCCTGCCCACAAGGCAGCCTCCCGTAATTACGCGCGCAAAAAGTAGTACCCTAGTATTGTGTGCAAAACGCCAGTCAAATTTACGTACACGCGTAATGGTCCTATGAAAAACCGGACATTTTCGTGAATTTATAAATCCCGCCAGGACGCCCCGGACAGGACGTAAAAAGTGGACATGTCCGGGCAAAAGAGGACGCTTGGTCACCCTACACTAATACTTAAATGTATCCTCTCTTCACACTATTTCTCATTACAGGCTAACTTCTGAATCCTGATCATCATCAAACCTCATATATTCTGTCTTCTTCCTATTTATCTTCAATCCTCTATCTCCCAAAGTTCTTCTCCATTCTTTCAGCATCCTCTTTTCCGGTGCTACACGACACAATGTCTTCAGCAAAAAGCCTACTCCAGACAGATTGGTCTTTTATCCCATGACTCAACACATACATAACAAAATCAAACAGGGAAGGACTTAAAGAAGATCCCTACACTGCTTTTACAATAATGCTGTAAAAAGGTTAAACATATGTGACCAAAGGTTTCAGTAAATTAAAACTCTCTTGTTGTACAGCATTCAATTCAGACATTAAGCAGCAAAGCAATTCAGCAAAGTTATCTCATTTTATTCTTGAACCTCTTTAAATGAGTTCATAAAACAAGCATCAAGGAGACCAGGAGTGTGTATGTTCTCCTTGTGTCTTCCCACAGTTCAAACACGTGCAGTTCACGTGAACTGGCAATCCTAAATTAGCCCTACTGTGTGGTTTGGGTGTGTAAGTGCGTGTGTGTGTTTGCCCTGCGATGGACTGGTACCCTGTCCAGGGTTTGTTTCTGCCTCGTGCCCTAAGATAGCTGGAATAGGCTCCAGTGGAGCCTAGCCGCACAACCCCTTTCAGGACTAAACAGATTTGAAAATGACTGACTGAATGACTGATAGTAATGTTATCAGTATCATTAATAAGTATGTAGTTAAAAATTACAATCAACTTTGATCAGAAGTCATAAAGTTTGATACACAATCGATCCAATCATCCTTTTGCTGCCCAAGCCTAACAGTGCACACATATAGGCAGTCCTGCACACAGTCATAATGGGCATCTAAGACTTGCCAATTAATAATTATACAAACATCGTTGGAATGGCAGGCATGAATTGCCTGGGGAAAATTATATGGAAATGGTCAAAAAGCTACCCAGGCAAAGAACTTAGCCCAGGTCCCGTGATTTATTTATTACTTGAAAACTTTTTGTAGGAATCCTTTTCACCATTCCTGCATAGCTGTTGAAATACTGTACCTTAAACTGTGACAGCACTTTTACTCTTTTCTCCTTTAAAATACTAGTGTATACTATTTACAATGCACCAAAAAAAACAGCAGGACAATTTAAAGTATGACTGTAAAGAAAAGCATATTTTCAGGAGTGAGATAAGGAGACCAAACTGGGACACGATTACATTTTGATAACATTTTATTACAACAAGGTACTGTAATAAACAAGGTACTCTGCACTGTGGAAATATATGTTTTTATAAAGATTAAGATGTGTCATAAAATACAGTACTTGATCTGATCATCATATAAAGCATAAAATTAAATGTTCCATTACTTCTCACCTAACAAGGTATACTGTATATGAGAAAATAGAACTACTAATACAATCAGTATTTACTTTACATTTCTTAACCCTGTTACAGGGATTGGGGGCAATATGTGACAAAACTGACTGATTATTTTAATAACATAAATATGGTTCTAACTAAATGCTAAGTTTCAAAATTATGGTTTGAAAAGTTGAAATTGAAATGAGAAAAATAGACAGAAAAAAATGCAATGTAAAACTATTTAAAAATGTAAAAAGGAAAGAAAAAGAGAGATAAAGAAAAAGAAAACAAATCAACTACTTCATCTAAACTTGTTCTGGTGGATAAGGTCATCATTTTTCAGAAACTGCAGATGTCTGTATTGTAAGTTTTTTAATTTTCCTGACATAAACTATAATTCAATATAAATGACCTAGCTCATTTAAAAAGGGATTTACAATACCCTTAAAGGCACTTTACTTAACTCATTTACAAAGGCTTTTTTAATCTTTCTTCCTTTTGATTAATAACTGTACATTCTATCTTCTTGTAAGCAATAATTTACCATTAGTTTATAACTTTGATGCATGTTGTCTTGTTATTGCAAGTATTTTATGGTACTCAGTCAGAAAATGTATAACTTAATAGTGAAAGAACTGAAGGCAACAAGAGATGGACAAATACAGTAAGTACAAGGATTAATACTTTTGGGCAGAACCATCCATCACTTGTACTTTAGACATAAATGATGACCTGTCTAAGGAACCAAAGAAAGAACAACATAAAAGACAGAAATATGTCCGAGAAAGATACACCATTTCATCTGGACATTAAAAATTACTACTCATGGCATCAGTCCACCTGTTGATCTAAAAGTCATCCAGTGCAACACCTTTTTTGGCACTAGTACTAATTTTCAGTAAGCTTTTTAAGACTATATTTATCCAGACTTTGCTATATTTCCTGTCACTGCTATTATTTTTATTTTAATAAATACTTCTTTGTTTTTAAATTTATATAATTTGTTATTACATGACTAGAATGATTAAAGTATTAAAATAAATACAGGTCATCTAGTGTGAGGAGATTGACACTCTTTTTCTCATAGGGTTTATAAGGTTGAGGGTGACGACCCAAGAAGGGTATACCTCATAGTAAATGTTTGGTAAATGATTTTAACTAAGTGTCTGAATGTTATTCTTGAGGATCAAGGTGTGTCAGCTTAGGTCTATGTTAGGCCTGGGAACACAACCTTTATGTGTCTATGTGTTATGTGACCAAGGTCACCTTAGATCTGTTATATCCAGGGACATTTATGTGTCTAGGGGCCTAATGTATAAACGATGCGTACTCACAAAATTGTTGCATACACCCGTTTCCACGGTCACTTTGAGATGTATAAAAATTTAACTTGCCATAAAGCCACGCAAATTATCACGGCAGCCCATAACCTTGCGTACATAATTTTCTGCTCAGTTTTGCAAAATGGCAGCATGCAGCATCAAAACAATACTACTGTTTCTGTGTGGTCTCCCTTTTTTCTGATTCGCATCAAAGATGTGGGGTTTATCAAATACACTGAAATTAACTGCATATCATTTACAAATTTAAGATACTTGATTGTAATCATTCTGCAACAATGTAATGGTACACGGAATGGCCAAACTATTCCAACTACAAAGCTTCTTTAGCATTATTAGAAGACATTGCAATTGGAAGAATTAGAAGAGAGAGCATATTTATAAGTGATGATGACTGGCTTCTAGGTCGATTTGCAAGAGCTATCTTCTTGGAGCAGTGTGCTGAACTGGCGCCAGCTTTACAAAGGCAGACTTTGAAGAATTGTGCTCTACCTGCTCCTTTGCAAGTTCTGACCACTTTCAGGATTTCAACAACAGTTTTTCAATGTGAACTTGCAGACCGATCAGGTACTTCACAAACATCATTGAGTCACTCTATACCAACTGTATGGGATGGTATTATCAACTTATCATCCAGATAGATAAGATTTCCTTACACTGTGGCTGAACTGGGAAACATTAAAGCGCAATTCGCAGCAATGTCCGGTTTTCCTAATGTAATCATAGCGGTCAAGTGCATGCACATTGCTATTGCAACAGCGCCGGACAAGTTACATCAGCCAGGGATGAATTCTCAAAAGAATGAGATGGCATTACATCATCTATAGCAGGAGAGCCTATAAAAACAGCAAATCTGCTCAGTCGCAGGTGCTTTTTCCAACTACTGTGGAAAAGGCAAGCAGTATTTTTAAGGATAGTGAGTCACCACAAAAAGCCATGTAAAGAGCAGGGAATCTATCCGTTGTGGCTTTTGGTAATAAAGGCACTTTCAGAGAATAAATTTGCTTATGTAAATAGAAAGCATTTCCACTCTATTAATGTGCTGCTCTATAGTGCATAGAATGTGTGTCGCATTGCTCAATCATTTAACGTGCTGCATAATGTGGCACATAATCGTGGGTTGCCCGTGCCAGAATTGATGTGGTATGATGAACCTGACCGACCAAATGATCAGCCAAATCGGACAGTGTTACAACTTCCTTTGAATGTAATTAGCAGAATATAAAAACAGGTAATCAAAGGCAGCATTTATTTTTACCAATTCATTTGATTTGTGGTCAACATCACATAGTACAGCCCTTATATTTCTTAGTTCATTGGTCAAACCTCTTGCAGCATCCACTATTGCATTATGTGAGTCCAGAACATCATCTGTCAGCACAGACTGAGATGTTCGCCCAATGGTTTCTGAGGCAGAGGTGTGTATGCGCAGCCAGCATTTGAATATCAGCTGGGCACAGCAGCACCATCACCGTGTGGATTTGTGACCTCAGCACAAAGGTCAGTATTTGTAATGTTGTCTGAAACAGAATAAACAGATGGTGGGCTGTGACTAGTTTTTCACATTGACTTGATACCTGACCACTTCTTTTTTATTTCGGGCACTGTGCGACTTTCTGAACTTGAACTATCGAGTGTCTCTGCCATGATGTATCGCTCCATCAACTTTGTTTTGTTGCTTATACCACTGCTTAAATCAACAAATAGTATCATTTCCCTTGTCTCCACTTCGCATTTGCTGAAATTCTTTTTTCCATGTGCTTTTACCATCGTCTTTTAACGATACACAAACGGCCTGCTTATTCACTGGGTCCAAGGTTGCCTTAGATCAAGGATATAGCTGGGGACACCTATGTGTTGTTCACTCTGTAGCTAGTGAGAACCTATATGGAGTTCTTCAGAGTTACCAGCTGTGCAAGCATCATTCATTTTCAGTTTAGGGTGCGAAAGCAGACCAACCCAAAAACGAACTTGGTGAGTTCCACTCATACAATGATAATAAAGAACCACATTTGTTTTTATATCTGATATTTAGTTATTTAAATTGTTTACCAATGAATTTATGTCACCTCTGTCCTTCCACCATGTACTATATTATCTCCAAATGCATCTGCACCAGTCAAACAATCAAAAAATGCTTTTCATTCTATTAAAGGCATAACAACAATAAATTGACTTCTGCCATAAATTTATATTTTACCCAAAGTGGAAAAATGGAAACTATAACAGGCACTACCACACATATTTGCACTACCGCTACATCAATTTTTTTTATCTTTTATTGAACTTATTAAAAGCATGTAACACTACATACAATAAAGTCAAACTTAACAAAACTAAATTCAATTCAACCCCACCCATAAGAAAGAGAGGAATTAATTAATATTAATTCCTAGAATTAATATTTTCAGATAAGATTGTGAAAAATATACACACCCCAAATTTACTTAGATTAATTTATTAATGTACAATATATATTCTGAAAACAATCACAAAATACTAGTCTATCAGAGATGCCAGAGAATAAATTAAACAGTGGATAAAACTTTGGGCAACAATGTCCCCAGGTTGTAGAATAACCAACCTCTTTGTGTAAAGAAAGCCCTTTCATTTTATCATTTAAATCTAGACTGAATAGTGCTAATTTGTAATCCAAAGATGATAGTATTTCATTTTCTTATCAGACTACTGAGTATAAACTTGGATGGTCAGTTGGCCAAGATCAACTGCACTTTGAATGAAAACTGTGAATTGATCTGATTTTTTATTGTGACATTGTTTGTTACAGCCTAGTAAGAAAGAAAGCCAAAGATTGGTCATTCATGTTTGCTTTAGGTCACCTTGATTCTAATATTTCAGACAACAGCATATTAGTTGATCAAATAAGATGTGCAGTATAGAGGACATAGTGATCATCAGCAATTTTAATTTTCCAAACATTGATTAGGAATCCTCTAATGGAAATACAAAAGAGGAAACTAAAATGGTGCTAATCGCAAATAACCGTTCTGCCATCCAGGGTGTTTCAAGAACAATACATCGTAACGCTTGTCAAAATCTTATCTTTTCTACTAATATGAGTAAAGACAGAGTAATAAAAAGAGAAGTTACTGATACTTAAGCAGTAAAATTTGAGATTATCATTGAAAACACACAACTATATATCAAAGAGAAGACTTGTAATTTGAGGAAAAAGCAGACTTAATGGAGATTAGGATGTTCTAGAAAACACAGAATGGGAAAGGACAAATCTCTGCAACTATAAATGATAAACCAGGTCACTTTAGAGACTTTCTGACCTGATCTCAAAATAAATATATTCCTAAAAGTAATAAATCAAAACAAAAAAAATCAGTCAAAACAGATAAAAAATGGTATTATTAAAAAAGTAAAACTAAAAAGATCACCGCAGAATAAAAACAATTCGTACGTACATACTGTAGAGGAACATTGCACACTACAGCAAGAAATTACAATAAAGCATTTGAAATGCCAAAATTCAAAACTAAAAAAATTACTATTAATTCTAAAACCAGAATCTGCAGGGATTCGAGGTAACCTAAAAACCTGGATCTCACTTTAGTCAATCAACATGTGACAAAGAGGACACATAAGTGGAAAATGTTCCATGTGGGGTGAGATCACCAGTGAAGTCCCTCAAGGATCCCTCTTGGAACCGTTACCTTTTCTCATTTATATTAATGACATTGACTCCAGTAAAGTTAGTAACTTTATAAAATTTGCATGTGACACTAAAATTGGAGGAATGACAGACATTAATGCACAAAGAAATAAAAATGACCAGGCTTCAGAACATGGTGAACACTAGGACAGAGAGATTAATTGATTTCAAATTGAAATCCTGATTTGAAAAATGCTGCAATTTAGGATATATGTTAAGATGCCTGTCTGACCAATAGGGCTGTCAGATCAAACATTGTTATGCAAATGTAATTCAAATTTATTTAAAAACAGTGTTATTTGAACACAAAAGCTAAAATTTCATTGTTTATTTTACTCTCACCTATTTTGTCATCGAGTTACTTTAGATGTGCTATGTAAAGTTGCAGTATTTCACAGATCTGTTTTTGCACTTCTTTTACACGATCGGTCTTTTCATAATTTTGAATGGTTAGCTTGTGCTTTTCATTAGTAAAACATGCAGCTAGATCCCTTCAAAACTTTTTCTTTTTTTTCCCCCTATCGCACTGCTGTGGTCTTTGATACCCACATCACTCTGGATGGGCTTCAGGGGTCCACACCTGAATAATCAGACTGCTAGGGTCATCCATTAATAATATTTTTAATTAGGAAAAAATACTCTTTTGTATAAAATGCACATACAGTAAGTCCTTGTAGATTCACAAAAATCCAAATAAGTGAACTTTTGATTGAAATATGCCGTTCTAGCAAGAATGATGACAAATCTAAACTGGTAGTTTAAGGAGAAAAGTTTTAGGAGGATGGATTGGGAGAGGCTTTTAAGTATGTAGACAGTCAAGGAGTACTAGAATAGGTTTAAAACACTTTACATATAATAGAATTAGCAGGAAATTTAAAATAACTCTTAATGGATTAATAAAAAGTTGGAAAATAAGCTGCAAAGATAAAAAACAGCTATATAAGACATGTAAGACTAATAACTCCAATTTGAATTGTAGGGCATATGACAGCATAAGGGCAAATATTAAAAAGGATATTAGGGAAGCTAAAGGGCAGGTAGAGAGGAATATATCAGATAAGCCAAAGGATGATCCAAATAGATTCTTTCAGTATTTTAGTAATAAAAGAACAGTCAAGAAGGAGGTGAAGTACATTACAAATAGTAAAGGGGAAATTTAAAAATGCAGAGAGTGAAAGAGCGGATGTTCTAAACTCACATTTTTCTGAGGTGGTAGTTAACCTCCCAGTGTTAAAAGGACTACTAAGGAGGTACTGAGTGAATTGAAAATTGTACTGGGAGAAATATTATTTATATTAAATAAGCTGAACTCAAACAAATCACCAGGACCACTTGTGTTCTTAAAGAAGTTAGTGAAAACATACATGAACCCTTGATACACATTTTAGGAAGTCATACCCCAATAGGGAAATTCCAAAGGACTGAAAAATGGCAAATATTATCCCGTTATATAAAAAGAGTGACTGGGCAGATCCAAGCAACTATAGAGTAGTAATCTTAACGTGCATCACAGGTAAATTAATAAAAGGAATTATTAAGATTACGACTGAGCAACACATGGCAAGTAGAGGAGTTTTACTGAACAGTCAACATGGGTTCAGAGGAGGGAGGTCATGTTTTACTAACATGCTAGATTTTTATGAGGAAGCAACAAAAATGACAAGATCAGAGTGGAGCATATGATATTATTTACCTTGACTTTCAAAAAAGCATTTGATAAGGTGCCACATGAGAAGTTTGGGCATCAAATTAAAAGAAGTTGGAGTTCAGGGTGTGGTGTGTCAAATGGGCGCAAACTTGGCTCAGATACAGGAAGCAGAGGGTGGTGGTGCTAGAAACCATATCAGCATTGGTAGATGTTAATAGTGGTGCACCACAGTAGTCAGTGGTAGGGCCACTGCTATTTTTAATATCTAATAAATAATTTGGATAGGAATATAAGTAACATGCTGGGTAAGTTTGCATGATGACACCAAGCTAGGTGGATTGGACCAAGCTAGGTGGATTGGCAGATACTCTAAAATTTAATGTAAGTAAATGTAACATATTACACGAAGTAGGAAGTAAAAATGTTAGGTCTGAATACACAATGGGAGGTCAGATGCTATTAAGAAGGCTAATAGAATGCTTGGTTACATAGCACATTGTGAAGAGTACAAGTATAAAGAAGTTATGCTGAAGTTTTATCATGTACTGGACCTCATGTGGAGCACTGTGTACAGTTTTGTACAAAAAAGACATAGCAGAACTTGGAAAATTCCAAATTAAATTGACTAGGCTGATTCCATGGCGACTGGGGATGAATTATGAAGAAAATTAAAGGAGCTGAGTCCTTTCAGTTTAAGTGAAAGAAGATTAAGAGAAGACAAGACTGAAGTGTTTAAAATAATGGAGGGAATTTGTATGGTGCTTTGAGACTGTTACTTTGAAATGAGTTAATCAAGAACATGGTGACACATTTGAAAACTTGTTAAGGGTAAATTTTGCACAAACATTAAGAAATAAATAACAAAGTAATGTGATAGGCAGTAGGACTTTACGGACTTTCCAAACTACACTTGATGTTATTTTGGAAGGATTAATTGAATGGGACTGGCGAGCTAATGCTAATTGCAAAATGCTGGATATTGCCCCAGCTCATTAATTACATGACTATTGTCGCAGATGGCTCAGGGGTGACCCGGCCGGGACGCCAGGAGGACCGGAGGAGGGCTTACACCTCCCCAGACCATGTGGGGTGACCACCCTGATGCCTATGGGGACCACAGGTATAGAGCTTTGAAGCTCAACCCTGTAGGGGCCTGTGGTCACCGCCAGGGCCCCAATGCCTGTGGAGCCCTGGACATCAGCACTTCCGCCACACCCGTAAGTGCTGGGAGGAAGAGGAGCAGGGACACCCGGAGTGCTTTCGGGGATGCAGCCTGCATTTCCGCCACACTGGGGAGTGCCGGTGGAAGATTGCCGGAAAGCACCTGGAGCACATCCGGTGTGTATAAAGGGCCGCTCTCTTCATACGATGACTTGAGTCGGGTGGAAGAAGACAAGGTCTCTGGAAGAGACAAAGAGGCGGCCTGAAGAGGAAGAAGGCATTGATTTGGTGGCCTGGACTTTGGGTTTGTATGTGGTACTTGTAAAATGTATAATAAACATGTGTTGGGTGACATGAACGTGTCCACTTGTCTGTGTCCGGGCCGACTACCACACTATCTACCTGATATTTCCAGGGTGTGTCCTATAACTGAGCTTGCCCTTTTAATTAACTTGTTGATGCAGTGGGTCTCTCTTGAAGTGGTGTTACCAACCCAGCACATCACAACACAGAAAACTACACTAGCCATCACAGAAGATACGAAGGATTTCCTTAGGTTTTCTCCTAAGGAAAAAGAGCCTCTTCTGCGCTTTCTTATATATTTCTTCTGCATTCTGAGACCAATCCAACCTGTCATTAATGTGGACACCCAAGTACTTATAGGAGGAGCGGACCACCTTTACATCAGTTCCCTGAGTAGTGACCGGACAATAACCAGTTCCTTGATTTTGCTGGTGTTAAGATGCAGACAATTTTTTTTGCACCCAGAAAAAACTTCTCCACCAGACTCCAATACTCTGTGTCATCCCATTTATCAATTCCCTCCATAAGTGCTAAATCATTTGAGAATTTCTGCAAGTGACATGACCATGCCTAGGACCATGACATTAAATTGGAAATATTCAGGCCACCTTTATTACAATATTGCTACTACTGTAAAAGAAAAAGGTAGACAGATTGTATGGACTCTGACTTGATACTTGATTTCTGAGTTTCTGAGTCCAAAGGTGCTGACTGACTCTGATTAAATGTACCCTGCTGTTGTCCTGTGGTGCTATGACCACCTACCTTTTTACTTCATTCACTATTCTCACTGTCACAGTCTTACTAACTGAATGGCCATTATTTGTCTTGGTCCTTGTCAGAACCGCAAACCATAAAAGCAGCCAAGGCATAAACACTGGCAATTCATCTCACAACATCATTATTAATATTTTACTTGCTAGTGAAATTGCAAAAGCAGTGTTTATGACAATATATGAAATGTATTGTAATGCATTTTGCTGCTGCATGAACAGCTGTGAGGAATGGGAAGCAGGGCTGAGTCCAGGCAAAAGCACTTTCTGTGAGGGTACATTGAGCAACTAGGGAGTGAGGGATAAGATTGTGCTTTTACAGCAGGTTTTGAGGTTTTCTTCCTCTCCATTGTCAACTGATTTCTTCAAGGTAATCAAATTTCAATTGCAATATTTTACTGAGTATTCAACCTGGCTTGTACCAGTACATTCATGTGTGTAAATGATGTATGCTTAAAATATTTCTGTTGTTGCATTTTATCTAGGAACATTTTGATTTTAAGACTGTACTCTGTGAAGAGCATTAAACAAAATAAATTGGATGAAACTGCATTCATCAAAGCAGGAGACCTGGAATGAATCGTTAATATTTATCCTCTGAATATAATGCATTTACAGTAATGGCAAGCATAAATCAAGAAAATTTTCAAATTAATAGACTACTTCATCTTAAAGGCTTATTAATATTTGTGAAGAAATTGGTTTCTCTATGTATCAAATTCCTTTCAAATTAAAATGTATCTGCTGTTAATTCAAAACTTCCACACTGGACAGACATTCAAGTGATTCAGCTCATGAGGTTGCTTTTAAACAGACGAAAAGGCAGATCAATCTAATAACACTTGATGTCAGTAGTTCCTAAGTTTAGTATTTAGTGTTTGCAGGTTTTACTCCAACCAGTTTCCCAGTTGATGCATCTCTCTTATTTTTAACTGATCTGATTGTTTAACAAGCTGCCCCTTCTTGGGTGGGCCTCTCTGGCAGTGTCTTAAATTAGTTTGAATCCTACCTGGCAGGTAGAAAATTCTTTGTAAGTTGTGTTAATTATACTTCAAAGACCCATTATATTCTATATGGTGTTCCACAAGGCTCTATCCTGGGTTTGCTGCTCTTTTCGATTTACATGCTTCCGTTAAGTCAGATTATCTCGGGCATAACGTGAGCTACCATAGCTATGCTGATGACACACAACTATATTTATCAATAGCACCGGATGACCCGACTCTATTGATTCACTGATTCAATGTCTTACTTGTGTTTCTGAATGGATAAGTAGTAATTTTCTCAAACTAAATACAGAGAAAACAGAAATTTTAGTGATTGGCAATAATGGATATAATGAGGTTATTAGAAATAAACCTGATGCATTTAGATTAAAAGTCAAGACGGAGGTAAAGAATTTTGGGGTAACTATTGATTCTGACCTGAATTTTAAATCATATATTAATCAGATTACTAGGACAGCATTTTTTCACTTAAGAAATATAGCAAAAGTTAGACCCTTAGACATTGCAAGATGCTGAGAAATTAATCCTTGCTTTTGTTTTCAGTCTCCTAGATTACTGTAACGCACTCCTCTCAGAACTACCCAAAAAGACATAAATCGAGTGCAACGAGTGTAGAATGCAGCTGCTAGAATCCTAACTAGGAAAAGAAACTCTGAGCACATTTCTCCAGTTTTGATGTCACTACACTGGTTACCTGTGTCATTTAGAATTGACCTTAAAATCCTTCTTATGGTTTACAAACTCTTAAATAATCTTGCTCCATTTTATATTTCAGAATGTCTTACACCTTACACTCCAAATCGTAACCATAGATCTTCAAATGAGTGTCTGCTTAGAATTCCAAGAGCTAAACTTAAAAGAAGTGGTGAGGCAGCTTTCTGCTGTTATGCGCTAAAATGTGGAATAGCTTGCCAACAGGAATTCGCCAGGCTAATACGGTGGAGCACTTTAAAAACTGCTGAAAACACATTACTTTAACATGGTTTTTCATAGCTTCATCTTAGTTTAATCCTGATGCTCTGTATATTCAATTAATTATCATTATTATTCATGGTATTCATATTCTAAATCCATACTAACCCCTACTTCCTCTTCTGTTCTTTTCCATTTTATTGGGGTGGCGACCTGCACCACCAACACCTGATCAAAGTACCGTGATGTTCCTACATTAATGGATTAAAGAGCAGAAGTCCACATGACCATCATCATCAAGTTCTTCCATGAGAACCCTGAATATAATGAAGACTGATTGAGTTCAATTATGTTTGGTAGAATGCATAGAGGTGGCTGGGCGGTCTTGTGGCCTGGAACCCCAGCAGATTTTTTTTTCTGCAGCTGTCTGGAGTTTTTTTGTTTGTTTTTCTGTCCTCCTGGCCATCGGACCTTAATTTTATTCTATGTTAATTAGTGTTCCCTTATTTTAATTCTTATTTTGTCTTTTTTTCTCTTCATCATGTAAAACACTTTCAGCTGCATTATTTGTATGAAAATGTGCTATATAAATAAATGTTGTTGTTGTTCTTATTCTCTTACTCTAAGAAATTTTTAAATGCTTGTATTTTGCCAGATATTAAAATATTTATGTTTGCTTTGAAATTAGATTTTTAATTCACCTTTTCTGTAGTTTATCCTACTCAGATTTTACAGAACAACCTAGCATGCCGGCATGCAATGTACTTGTTAGAGGGCAGGAACGATTACTTGATGCCAGTTATTTATTTATATATTTATTTTAAATTCTGAATCATTATGAATTCATAGCTGTTATTTTATGTTACACTGGCAGAAATAAATACTAGTAGCCTGAGTTCAGAGTTGAGCCGTCTTACTAATAACCCAAATTTTTATAAAAATCCATCCTAATAAAAAGAATCCTAACTCACCTCTTTTAAGTCAGTGAGAAACCGATGTTTTATACTATTTGAAATTGGAAAAATCATATACTCAGTTAGAGGATCTGTACAGATTTTTTCAAAACACGGCAGGATCTAATCAGTAATATTTTAAAATAAGCTCTTAAAGCACAGAGGAAGCAATTATTTCTGTATTTCTTTTTCTTCTCCATTCATCTCTATTGACTTATCAAACTTATCAATTTAGGTATGTTTACAAGCCTTAACTCTTACTCCGTTTGCCTTGCTCTCTCTCTCTCAGGGTGGGGGTCGACTTGTTCTCAATTCTACTTTTTGTAAAATGGATTCATTTGTATGGATTGATTGCAATAAAATTAATAAAATTTTTAAAAAATCCATCCTGCTGTATTGATGCAAAAACAGATGTGATTTTAATGTTATTCAGATACTATTCAGTGTTTTCTCTACCATTAAAACTAGTGAGTAAGACACTCAGTAATCCATAGGTGCTGACTCCAGGAAGGGTGGGCTTAAAGTAATAGCACTTTCCAAAATTAAAGCAAATTAATTTATTAACGTATTAAATGGTTGTGAGTGTTCAAAAGGGGTTGGCTTAAGTAAACCAGGGATTGTTCCTGCCTTGCAATGGATGCTTGCTGGGATAGGCTTCAGCTGCTCTGCAACCCTGCCCTGGATAAACAGGCCAGAAAGAAGAATGGATGGGTTCACTTAAGTTTTCAAAAGTGCTTGCTTACTTTCTCACAGTGTTCTTATTCTTACTCCAGCATTCCTTATGTTGACTGGCTATCAAAATTACTCTCACCTTACATTATCCGCACAGCACAAAATCAGTGTAAAAGCCTAGAAACAATCTTGTAAGTAGTTATGTACTACAACTCACTTAAAATAACAGCTCCAATGACTGATGAGTGGCAACATTTACGTCCTAATAGCAAGTTGTTGCAAAATGTAAACTGGATGCCTTTTGACAATAATGTGTTTCCCTCTCTCCCCAAAAGCAAATGCTTTATTTTTTAATACAGAATCCTTTTTTGATCATTGAACTTACAAATACAAACCAAACGACAGTGTACTGACCTCATCCTGGTTATAACCAGTTAGAAAAGATACACAATTCAGACGCATTAGAGGGCCATGTTAAATGTTTACAAAGCTAGAACATTTTGAATTTTTCCTTACTACTTTAGAGAAAATAATTACATTTTTGTGTAAATACACTTTGTAACAATAAATCATATTCTGAAACAGAGCCGGTCAATCCATATGATGCTGAGTGCTGTCACTAGCAGGATACCATTATAGAAACTCAAGCTTCACGTACTCCGGAATTAAACACTTAACACACAAACACACCACTGGACACAGAGGAGCGATTTTTTGATATAGAGGCGTGCGCATCAGGATCAAGTGCTCCTCCAAGTCTAACTGAACACATGCTATGGCAAGCGAGGAACACCGCCATTTATGTAACATAAGCGATGCTTGCTCTGTCCCACTCCACATGTCCATTCACCGGACCTCCACAAGCATGTTTCCCAAGGGCTGGTATGCAACGTGGACCACAAGAGGATTAAAGTAACGCACACATCAGACACCAAGGGTGAAGGGCGACCGAATCTCTGCCACTTCATCCTCCTGCTCGTCCTGGGGCTCCATATGGGCTTTAACCAACATTGTTTAAAAATAACAGTAATAAAAGAATGCAACTGATTGTAACACAGTACTTTGGCACATGTTTTTGAATAACATTCTGTTAAATCATGTAATTCAAAACTAAGCTCAAACATAATTTCAGAATGATTGTATTTTAAGGTTTGAATGTTGTCAGAATCAGAATCAGAATCAGCTTTATTGGCCAAGTATATATACACATACAAGGAATTGGACTCCGGTTTTACCTTGCTCTCTGTGCATGTGTATGCGTGTATACAACTGTCACAAAGTAGCATCTCTACATGTACAAGAAAGAAATATATATTTGTATATACACATCTATATATATGTAGGAAATGTGCAAAAGACTACGGAATATAGAATAATGAAATAAGATAAGCAGTTACATTGTGGAGAATGATATGCATTTGTATTTTAATGTCTGTATCAGTATGTGTCTATGATAAGACAGTGAGGTGACTGCAACTTAGGATGCCTTCTTTTGTGGATTACTATGCGTTTTGTGAAGTTGCTTCTATTTAAAACTTCTATGTATGCTCTTTTTGTGGGTATGCTTATATGTTATTTCAATTAAAAGGATTACTTTTTTGGTGTAAAAAGACATCTTCACATTATGAATTATTTAATGCTACTATTATTTATTTGTTTATGCTGTCAGAGCGCCCAAAGCATTAAACAGATTAACCTGATTTGAAAACTGTACAGAAAGGGGAAATCCAGAGACTGATGAAGATAAAAAGCTGAGTCCACCAGCAACAGAGTAATAATGGTATCATCAAAAGTTGTGTGATGCTAACAAACAAAGCAAAACCATTAAAATATAAACATACCTTCATCAAAAGGCCAGCAGTCAACAGCCATGAGTAGCAGAAAATAAAGAATAGCATTAAGCAGTTTCTCCATTTGCTTGGAGTGTTTGGGTTGCAATTCTAAAAGAAAAGCAAAGTTAAATGAAAAAATGCATATTTAATGATATGCAATATAATGGAAATTTCAAATATTAACCAACATAATGATTTAAGACTAGATATAATTGAAAGTGTCAAGAAATTAGGTCACAATATTTGTAAAAAATTAAATCTGCCTAATATATAAAGGTGCACAGGGAGGTGGAGATTTGGTCATACATTCAAGTAAAATTTTCAATTGATTCTGAACATGTGACAATTCAACTACTGCAGTATTACTTTTCAAACCTCTTATTGTGTATGTAAATAGAAGATTTTATTTCCAATGTGTAATATTTCACATTTACTTGTATTAAATTCCATCCACCACAAATTGGCTCAAGTCTGAGTCTTATCAGTGCTTTTTGTAATGATTCAGTTTATTCTATGTTATCTGCCATTCCACCTAGTTTAGCATCATCTGCAAAATGGTCACCTTGTTATTTACAATTTTATCAGATTATTTATATAAAGTATACTAGAAAGATCAGTGTAAGTAGCACTGTCCCCTTGAGGCCACCACTTTCAACATCAACAAATCCTGAAAGGTTCCCCCTAACATAACCCTTTGCCTTCTGTATTTAAGCCAAATTAGCATCCATCTACCCCATTGTCCTTAAACTCCCACTTCTTCTAGTTTGACCATAAGCATTTCATTTGAGTCTCATCAAAAGCCTCCTGAAAATCAAGCTAAGTAATATCATATACTGTACAATTCTGTGATCATATATTTTTCTTGCTTTCTCTTTGAATTCTATCATATGAGTGAAAACACTATCTTCCCTGTCTAGACCAACGTTTCGCTAATCACTAACACACCTGTTCATTCCATGTGATGCTCGATTTTTTTTCTTACTGATTGCTTCATTAATTGAGTCATGTTAAGGTTGTTGGCCTTTAGCTACCTGGATTGTCTGTATCATCCTTTTATATGATGGAACAACGTTTTCTACCTCCAAATCTACAGGAATTCTCCCAATGTCCAGTGATCTTTGAAAACTTTGTGTCAGGGTTCTACTTACTCCTTAGGCATTCTAGTCTAAATGTTATCTAGATATGATGATTTGTGGGATTTCAGACTTTTAAATGAAAGCAGAACTTCACTCTGTGCAATCTCCAAATCGCTTAGTGTTCTGACGCAAGTTGTTAGTGCACATCCACAATAACAGTAATTAAACTTTGTTTAAAATACCAAAGTCGGGACTCTAATTTTGTTAACTCTGAACCATTAAATGTTAAGATGAATGCCACATGAATTTCGTAGCTCTATAAATATTGGACTTGATAACATTTAGTGTATAGGGAAAGTATGCATGTTGAACGTTTTACGTCCAAGTCCCAAAAAAAATGGCAAACTGCTGTGACTTTCTACACATTTACCACATGAGCAAAGTATATGGTGTGAATTTACCAAAACTATATGCAACATATAATGCCACTGAATTTTATTTATTTTTAGTTTATTTTAGTCTGCATTCATTTAATTTTTATTCATATTTTTTATCTAACTAAAAATATAAAATATTTGGACTTAGATTTTTTGAGCAACACTGTTTCATTTCATTTATTTTCTTTTGTTAAAATTACAGGAGATGTAACAGGAGGACACACGATCCATCACATTACTTAGGGCTAGAAAATTAAGAAAGACAAATAACTGTCACAAAGAAATACACATCATGATAATTAATTATATACAAGCACAACGTGTAATTGATGCTTCCTAATAATCTGAGTTAACTTTTTCTCCTTTCGACTGCTCTAAACATATCCAAATCATATTATGTGATATCATCCACTGTTAAATTCTGCAACGTACTTCTAAAATTTTTATTTTTATACCGTATTGAAGATTTGTTCTGTTCTGTGTATTGTACTGTATTGTATTGACCCCCTACTTTTTGACACCCACTGCACGCCCAACCAACCAACCTAAGGGTTCTCTCTTTGAACTGCCTTTCCTGAGGTTTCTTCCATTTTTTCCCTACTGGGGTTTTTTTGGGAGTTTTTCCTTGTCTTCTTAGAAAGTCAAGGCTGGGGGCTGTCAAGAGGCAGGGCCTGTTAAAGCTCATTGCAGCACTCTTTGTGTGATTTTGGGCTATACAAAAATAAATTGTATTGTATTAGGGGTTGCCACAGTGGATCATCTTTCTGCATATCTTTCTGTCCTCTGCATCCTGCTCTGTCACACCCATCACCTGAATATCTTCTCTCACTACATCCATAAACCTTCTCTTAGGCCTTCCTTTTTCCTCTTCCCTGGCAGCTCTATCCTTAGCGTCCTTTTCCCAATATACTCAGCATCTCTCCACTGCACCTGTCCAAACCAATGCAATCTTACCTCTCTGACTTTTGTCTTCTAAACCATCCAACTTGAGCAGACCCTCTAATGTACTCATTTCTAATCCTGCCCATCCTCGTGACACCCAGTGCAAATCTTAGCATCTTTAACTCTGTCACCTCCAGCTCTGTCCCCTGTTTTTTCGTCAGCGCCGCCGTCTCCAACCCATATAACATAGCTGGTCTCAATACCTACTGTTTTGAAAATTTTGAAATGAAATATCTGAAAGCTTTAGGCTGAACTCAAAATTGAGAATTTTTTGTCTTTTAAAGTCCTAAATGCATATACCAAATATTGTGAGCTTCTGACCCATTTTTTGGTGGTCATTGGCAACAGTTTTAAAAACTTTGAACTTTAAAAGCTGGAAGCTGAAAAGTTGCAATTTACTCAAAAACCTAATAATTTCTTAAAACTAACAAGTCCAGGAAGTTTCCTAAAAATTGTGTATTTATTCTCCAGTTACAGTGTCCACAAAATTTTTATTTACTCCATACTTGAAATTAAAGAAAGTAAAAATACACTTTAAAAGAAATGTAAGCACTTTATGAGCATAGCTGAGTTGTAAAGCATCTCACATTAATTTAAATTTCCAAAGTTTTTGTTTTACTCCATTTGTGTACTCTGTCCTAATAAATGAAGGACTTAATGTTCAGACATTCAGTATTCATTTGAAACTGCCGTTGTTTGCATATAAACTGCTCAATTTCAGAATGTGGCTGACTCATGAGTTTTAGAATCTGGATTTAAGGCACCCTGTAATCTAAGTGCACATACTTCATGAGTCTGTTTCAACTTTGGGTTTTGTACTATACTGAATATATTTTAATCATACTAAAGTTGCTATTATTGTATTGCATGCTGGGCGGCTCTTTGGTGCGTGCTTAACAACAATCATTTGAACTGTATAAATATTACTTTTTCAAGAAACTGTCAAAAGTGGTTTAATAAGGTAAAAACCAACTCTTGAAAATCTACTACCAATAAACTCTTAACCTAACTAAACCATTAGGATTTTCGCACTGCAAAATATATGTAATAATGCTCATTTAGTAACACTGACTTAATTTATTGCGAGGAATGTGAAGAACTGGAAGAATATTATGAGGCTGTTTTATTTATTTTGCTGAAGTTTCTTCTTATCAATCTGGCAATCTGTTATGTGCAGAAAATGTCGCCTGGATTAAAATAACGTGTCTTTTATTATAATTTCGTGGTATGGCAAGCTAAAAGCGAGTGCGCAGGTGCCACGACCCAGTAACCGATCGCACCGGATTTTGTTGACCATTGCCGCAGTGTTCGTAAATAGGCGGTGATATGCAAGTTCTGTTTGTCTCGACATTAACACGTTTTGAGCTGCATAAAATCATTGTTATGTACAAACAAGGAAATGAACGTGTACATTAAACGAAAGCATGCCTTTGCGCACTAAAAGCGCGTGCACGGCGAAGTACTACGAGCACGATCTCCCGGATTTCGTCGCTTCCATGCTGCGGTGTTAAAATCGTTAAGACATTACCAACCTGCACGTCCTGTTTAGCTGGAAATTAATTCGTTTCGATTTAAACACAATTCAGCGGGAACTGTTGCTTTCGATTTCACTCTAAATTTGGCATGAGCTCATTTCTATAACATACCGTTTGGGACACAAAGCACGATGACTGAAATGCGCACAACCCTAAGTTTGATTTGACACATGCACACCGTTTGTAAACAATCGGCGCAAAGCGGATATTCATAGACGTGGCACGTTATTAGTTAATGTCGCATAAGAAGCTAATCACAAGTTGTAATGTGAACCTCATGCTGAATAATTCTGCGGTCTCAAGACGGAAAATACTGTACAGTAAGCGATAATCAACAGCAGAAGGTGTATAGATCAGTTCAACAAAATAATACTATTGGCAATGTATGTTTTTACTCTTTTTCATGTGTTGTATGCATAATTTATGCTATAATATTTATTTTGGCTATATTCAAATGAACAGCTGCGGAAGCAAGGAAACACGTACCTTTAAAGCTTGGAGCTTCCACCCAGGTGCTACAGGATGTGGAGTTGACTCCAATGGGCACCAATAGAGTCCAGCTGCAGACCTCCCGAGCTCTGCATTGTTGCACTGTGGTTAAGATTAGAGTTGTGGGAGGGTTATCTGACTCAAATAGCATACGTTTTAGCATACCTATATCATCAGTGCTCTCATAACTACAAGAGGAACCACTACCGCCCAGTTGTTTGATATAACATACAGAAATCAGTTCTCTCAAAACACCACACTATTCAATGCAATACACTGTATATACACCAGTGCCCTTAAACCTCCAATGCCCTATGTACAATAACATATATAATGTTATCCCTCGAGTTAGGGGATCCGGGTTACTTCCGGGTCCTTCCTGCGTGGAGTTTGCATGTTCTCCCATTCCCCTTTTAAACTTAAAAGTTTAAATAATAAGAGGGTTTAAGCTAAACAGTCCTGATCGAGGGAAGACTGGGAAGAGAATTGGGCCTGGGGAAGAAGATGCATGCGCTCTGTGTGGAGGAAATAAGCTTTAGTTGTTGAGGCAGTGAAAAACTTCTGGATAAAATAACGGATTAACGGAATAAGACAACAGCAAATCAAAAGAATAACAGTTAAAGCAACTAAAAGGGAAACAAAATGGATTTGAACCATTGGCCCCAAGAGCCAAAAGTGGATATAAACCATTAAAGTTACCGTGGAAAGTCCCATGTATTTGCTTCAATTGGTGAGTCCAATGGTCACCACCTGTTTGTCCTTGTCCTAAAGTCAGATTGATAGAAAAGATTAAGACTAGTAAAGCTATGAATGCCATTTTTGCAATGCAACACGTGAATCCAGACAGGAAGTCCTTCGACTTTAACGGCGTGAGGTGTGGATAGCAGCACTTGGAATGGTCCCCTCCAGCGAGGTTGATGCCAGTGCTTTCTTGGTGTCTCTGACCAGTATCCAGGTTCCCGAGGGAATCTGTGACTCTGTTGGTGGAGGACTAGTTCGCCAAGCCTGGTTAACCTGCTCGTGGACCTTCTTCAGGGATGTTAGGAGACCTGTAAGACTGGAAATAAGATCATTGTCCACAGTATGCAGATTGACATTGCCAATGACCATGCTGACAGGCATGGGCCGTCCAGTCAGAATTTCAACGCTGACAGTCCCAACTGCCAGTGTGTCTTCCCTCTCAATCCCATTAAGGCCAGGGGTAAAGCGTCAGGTCAAGTTAAATTTGTCTGCTCACAGTTCTTAGCCAATTTAGATTTCAGGGTGCCATTGCACCTTTCTACTATACCTCCGCTTTGAGGGTGGTACTTGCAATAGTGATGCACGTTAATTTGGAGCCAGGTGGTTAGTTCATTGATTACTAAATTCACAAAATGGGTACCATTATCAGTCTGCAATTTTGTGGTATTCCCCATCTTGGAATGATTTCTTTTATCAAGGCTTTTGGCGTCTGCATGTTTGGAAGGGAAAGCTTCCACCCATCGGGAGAACACATCGACAATTACCAAGCACCATCAGTACCCTTTAGATGCTGTTAGTTCAATGAAGTCCATTTGAAGATGTTGAATGGACCCATTGGGTTAGGTGTGACGACGGGACTTACCTGGGTACCTTTACCTACGTTAAATTTTTGATATAGTGCACAGCGTCTGTAGAATTGCTCTGCATACGTAGAGAAGCCTACGGCTTCCCAATGTCTCGACATCTTGAATCATGGCATCCTTTCCGGCGTGGTCCAGGCCATGTGCGATTCTTTCCATACCTGGAAAAGAAGCTTTTGGGAGGAAAGGTTTGTTATTTTGCTTGTGAGTCCAGACCCCATCAGAGAGGAATCCTTCTTTGGGACCATTTTCTCTTTTCTCTGTCCGTGGCTGCACTCTGTAAAGAGATCATTTGATTATCAGTGTCTTTGTCTTTCTGTTGAAATAAAAGATTGGTGTGTTATTGTAGGCAGCCTGTTTAGCAAAGTGCTGACAGGATCTTGTTTCCCAGCGTGGGCCTGGCATTTAACTATTGCCAGTCTTGATGGTTTTATTATAGCTTCGAGGAGGGATTGACTAATTTCTGATGTTGGATGGGTTTACCAGTACTGGTTTTGAATCCCCTTAATTTCCACAATGCTCCATGATCATGGCAGACTCCAAAAGCATACCTGGAATCTGTATAAATGGTTACTACTTTCCTTCTGACAGCTGACAGGCTCGGGTGAGAGCAATTAATTCAGCTGCCTGCGCTTAAACTTGACAAAATTGGTTTGCCTCCAGCAGGTGGTCACCTTTGACCAGTGCATAGCTGGTTAAGGGTGTTCCATTATCCAATCGCAAGGAACATCCATCTACGTAGAGTACTTCTCCTGTTTCTAGTGGAGTTTCCTGCAGGTCTGGGGCTTCATGTATAAGCGGTGCGTCACGCACAGAAATGTTGCAAGAACTTTTCCATGTTCAAATCGCGATGTATAAAACCTACACTTGGCGTAAAGCCACGCACTTTTCCACGGTACCTCATGCCTTGTCGTACGCAAGTTCTCCGCTCGGTTTTGCAAACTGGCGGCACCCAGCGTCAAAGCAATGGTACTGTTCCTGTGTGATTACTCATTATTTTCATGACGCGCTTTATAAATACACAGAAACTAACCGCATATTGTTTATTAGTGTAATGCATCTGATTGTAATTAACTCATAACAATATAATGGTCCAGGAACAGCCATAGTATTCCAAATACCATAACTGCTTTAGCGTTGTTACTCTCACTTCTCCTTCTTTTTCTTCTTCTTTTTCTTCTTCTTTCAGCTCCTCCCGTTAGGAGTTGCCACAGCGGATCATCTTTTTCCATATTACTCTCACTGCACGACTCGGAGTATTTATGTCACTGTATCTGAGTGTGAATCACAGCAGCAGCTGATCGGAAAGAGAATTATCGGTATACAGCTTTAAGGACACGCTGTCTCAGCCACTGCAAAACGTTTTAAAGCCTTTCCTGTACAGACCTCGCGGTTCAGAAACAGTTTAATCCCAAAACTTTAAATGCACTCAATCAATTGCACCTTGTAGAACTGTTTGTACTTATAAGTACAATCACCCCACTGTAAACTTGCACTACAGTTATAATATCTCACAACCTGGGACACTTTATAAAGCGTATTTACATATGATGACGATATAATTTTTAAGGTGAAATGCAGCAAAATATGTTTGTTAAATTATACAGATAAAACTTTAACTTCATTTAAATAATCTATATTCTTCACTGGGAGTGTCGTGAAGGATAGAATAATTAAACATGTACTACGAAGATATTTCAATGTTCTTTAAACGTTTTGAAGAATCGGCGCTAAGCTTACAGATGGCTTAACGTCTATTACAGAGCTGATTGTATGGCGATCGGTTACTTGGGGAAAGAAAAGCAAGGACTCTTGGGCGCACCAATATATATTGAATATAATACAGAAAGAGAAAATAACAACACAGCTAAAAGCATGGCGACAAATTTCGACAAAAGATAAATGCTTGTCATGAGCACGAGGCTCATGAAACACATGTTGAATAACGTGCTTTAGCTTCTATCATCATGAAAATGACATCACGTATACATCTCAGTATTTTAGTTATTCAGAGAGCTGTACTATCACAAATGTAATGGACTCTGTGTCCAGTTGGAGGAAGAGAGCCAGTTTAAGAAGCAAGTAGTGATTCACACACATAGATCACATACGAGTAGAAGATCAAATACAAAACAAAGCATTTAACGTGCTACTTTAATTACGATGTGATTTGAGAAACTGGTTAATTAAACGATTTTAAGATGAAGTTTATAATGTTCTACTAAATGACAAAATAAACTACGTGATTAAAGTGGAAATGTCGAGATTGAAGTTGCCTTTTTCTCTGTACCCTAATAAGCTTTCATATGACACTCAGGCGGTGGGCTACAACTCTTCTTTTCACGGCAACTTTGATATGTGACTTCTTTTTTATTTCCGGCACTGTGCGATTTTGTGAATGTGAGCTTTCAAGTTTCTCCAACACGCTATGTCACTCGATCAACTTCATTTTGTTGATTATACCACGGTTTATTTGAACAAATAGTATGTTTTCCTTTGCCTCCACTTGGTATTCGCTGAAATTCTTTTATTTTCCCGTGCTTTTCCCATTGTCTTTTCACAGAAGGCTGCGCTTAAGGGCGATTTATATTGATTTGCATATTCAAAGAATAACATAATGCGCGTGCACAAGCGTTAGTTTTCACGCTGATCGGGATTTATGTAGCGGAAGAACGTGGAAGTTGGAGTATGCACAGATTCCTGCATCTGGATTTTTCTGTGCGTAAACACATTTCGCTTTTGTGCTTACGCCATGTTATAGTCGAGTTCTACGCACGGCGTTATACATGAGGCCCCTGGTCTGGGTTTTATGACCTTAATTATTTTGTCATGACAGCTGTGTGGCTCCCTTCTTTTCAGTTGGAAGAAGAGTGGCTGGATTTAGAGTAGAGCATCTTTCAATTGTGACATTTGACAGAGTACAGAGTACGTTTTGATAGTGTATTGCCCTAGCAGTAGTGAGATGTGAAGTTTTGGCCTGTACTAAAATGGAGTGTACGCGTGAGGCACCTTTACTGTTAGGGGGCTCATGAGCACTATATCTGTACTGGCTAGCACGGCTTCTGTTGTGGCTGCTACTGCTCTGAGACAGGTTGGAAGTCCCTTAGCCACTGAATCCAATTTTTTCGAAAAATAGGCTATTGGCCTTTGTTTTCTCCATGGAGCTGTGTTAATACTGCATTCATATATCCCCTTTTTAGTCCACGAACAAAGTGAATGGACGAGAATAGTCAGGGAGCCCTAACGCTGGCACAGAGAGTAGTGCACTTTTTAAATCACATAGAGCCTTCTCAGCCTGCTCATTCCACTGTATGCGGCCAGAAAGAGGAAGTTCAGCAGTGTTAGCTAGATTTTGCAAAGGCTGTGCTCTTTCAGAAAAATTTTAAATCCATTGTCGACAGTAACCTAAAATGCCCAATACAGACATAACCTGTTGTTTTGTGACCGGTCTGGGCAGGTTTTGAATAGTGGTTATCCGGTCTTTTGACAGAGCTCTGGTACCACAAGTGATGTCATGCCCCAAATATTTGACCGTGGTTTGAACTAACTGCAGTTTGGCTTTGGAAACCTTGTGCCCATTTTCTGCAAAATACTTGAGCAATAATTCTGTATCTTGTGTGCATGCTTTCTCTGTTTTGCTACAGAGTAATAAATCGTCGGCGTACTGTATCAATGCACTCCCCCTGTCAGGCCAGAAGCCTTCCAGGTTCTGAGCAAGCGCTTGGCCGTATACACAAGGAGCCTCTGCATAACCTTGTGGCATAACGGTCCATGTTCAACGGCGGTTTTGAGAAGTAAAAGCAAACCAAAACTGAGAATCAGGATGTACAGGGATAGAAAAGAAAGCATTTGCTAAGTCAATAACTGAGAAATAACATGCAGATGGAGGGATTGTAGACAGAATAGTGGAAGGATTAGGCACGATTGGTGCTCTAGGAAAGATAGCAGAATTGATTTGTCTGAGGTCTTGGACAAAGCACCAAGAACCATCAGCTTTCTTTACTGGCAAGATAGGAGAGTTTACAGGAGAATATTTAATAGGAATTATAGCCCCTTTTCAACGAGATCTTTATGTATAGCAGCAATTCCGAGTTCAGCCTCGGGAGAGAGGGATATTGCAAGGCGAGGATGGAAGGAGGATTTTGGAAAGATTATTAGAGGTTCACAAGTTGCTATTCTGCCAAAATAATTTTTCCCTTGAGACCACAGTGTATCAGGATTGAATAGAGCCATGGAATGCTATCAGTTTGCAATGATCATAAAGAGAGAGACGGGTGACACAGGAGCGAACAACTGGCAGATCAATCTGAATTAATACTTTAGTAACTAGATGGTCTGAGGTGTCAAAAATACCTGGCGCAACGTACAGCCAATCAGTTCTATTTAGACATTTTTCAACCCAGTCCCCAATTTCAACCCAGCGAACGGTGTCAGATTTAGCTAGAGAGACATGGGGCACTGAACCACCTAGATAGAAAATACTTTGTGAACATGTGAGGTGAACTGAAGCAGCAGCTTTAGTAGATGAAACAAAAATACATGGAATGTACAAAGTTTCAGGGCATGTGCTGGAGGAAAGAAAAGATTCTAACCAAGGAGTGTCTACTTCAGCGGGAAATATTGGGCAGTACAGTGCAGGGTGTCCGGGACTTGTAAGTGGGGAAATAGGCATTAGGGGAAAGAATGAAGGGCTTTCAAGAGGAGGGTAAGCGGTGAGATGTGAAGGGTCCATGCAGCAAAAGAGGACTTGGGGTGTGTGGTTTGGCATAGAAGCTTAAGAATGGAGCAGTAAAATCCTTGTTCAGTTGAAGAAATTGAGACTAACAACTTAGTCATAAGATCCCTTCCCAGCAAGTTCACAGCAACAACAACAACAACATTTATTTATATAGCACATTTTCATACAAACAGTAGCTCAAAGTGCTTTACATATTAAAGAATAGAAAAATAAAAGACACAATAAAAAACAAAATAAATCAACATTAATTAACATCGAATAAGAGTAAGGTTCAATGGCCAGGGGACAGAAAAACAAAAAACTCCAGACGGCTGGAGAAAAATAAAATCTGTAGGGATTCCAGACCATGAGACCGCCCAGTCCCCTCTGGGCATTCTACCTAACATAAATGAAACAGTCCTCTTTGGATTTAGGGTTCTCACGGAAGGGCTTGATGATGATGATGGTCACGTAGACTTCTGCCTTTTAATCCGTCCATCATTGTTGGAGCATCATGAAGCTTTGAGTAGGTGGAGGTGGCGCAGGCCACCACCACAAAGAAACCGAAAAAGAAACAGAAAGAGAGTAGGGGTCAGTACGATTTTAGAGCCACCATGAATAGTTATTATGATGAATTGAACATACAGAGTATCAGGATTAAGTTAAATTAAGTTAAAATGAAGTTATAAAAGGCCATGTTAAAGTAATGTGTTTTCAGCAGTGTTTTAAAGTGCTCTACTGTATCAGCCTGGCGAATTCCTATTGGCAGGCTATTCCAGATTTTAGGTGCATAGCAGCAGAAGGCCGCCTCACCACTTCTTTTAAGTTTTGTTCTTGGAATTCTAAGGAGACACTCATTTGAGGATCTGAGGTTACGATTTGGAATATAAGGTGTCAGACATTCCGATATATAAGATGGGGCGAGATTATTTAAGGCTTTATAAACCATAAGCAGAATTTTAAAGTCAATCCTGAATGACACAGGTAACCAGTGTAGTGACATCAAAACTGGAGAAATGTGTTCTGATTTTCTTTTCCTAGTTAGGATTCTAGCAGCTGCATTCTGCACTAGTTGCAAACGATTTATATCTTTTTTGGGTAGTCCTGAGAGGAGTGCGTTACAGTAATCTAGTCGACTGAAAACAAACGCGTGAACTAATTTCTCAGCATCTTTCAGTGATATAAGAGGTCTAACTTTACTTATGTTTCTTAAGTGAAAAATGCTGTCCTAATGATCTGATTAATATGTGATTTAAAATTCAGATTACAGTCAACAATCACCCCTAAGCTTTTTCCCTCCGTCTTGACTTTTAATCCTAATGTATCCAGTTTATTTCTAATAGCCTCATTGTATCCATTATTGCTGATCACTAAATTTCAGTTTTCTCTTTATTTAACTTGAGAAAATTACTATTCATCCATTCTGAGATACTAGTCAGACATTGTGTTAGTGAATCAATAGAATCGGGTCATCAGGTGCTATTGATAAGTACAGCTGTGTGTCATCAGCATAGCTGTGGTAGCTCACGTTGTGCCCTGAGATAATCTGACCTAACGGAAGCATGTAGATTGAGAATAACAGCGGACCCAGGATAGAGCCTTGTGGAACACCATATTGGATATCATGTGTCTTGAGTTGTAATTCCCACAACTAACAAAAATTTTCTCCCTGTCAGGTAGGATTCAAACCAATTTAAGACACTGCCAGAGAGGCCCACCCATTGACTAAGGCGATTTCTAAGAATGTTGTGATCAATGGTGTCAAATGCAGCACTCAGATCTAAGAGGATGAGAACAGATAAATGGCCTCTGTCTGCATTTACCGCAAATCATTTACTACTTTAACGAGTGCAGTTTCTGTGCTGTGATTTGTTCTAAAACCTGACTGAAATTTATCAAGAATAGCATGTTTATTTAGGTGGTCATTTAACTGCATAATGACTGCCTTCTCAGAACTTTACTTAAGAAGGCAGGTTAGAGATGGGTCTAAAATTTTCAAGAGCGAGGGTCAAGATTATGTTTCTTAAGTAGGGGTTTAACTACAGCAGTCTTAAGACAGTCTGGGAAGACCCCAGTATCTAGTGACGAATTTACTATGTCAAGAACATTATCAATTAGCACGCCTGATACTTCTTTGAAAAACCTTGTTGGTATCGGGTCAAGGGCGAGGTGGAGGGTTTTAATTGAGAGATTATTTTTTTAAATCAGGTAAATCTATCCTAGTGAAAGAGTTTAATTTGTTTATAACAGGATGCTGGGGTTTAGGAGGATCCTTAGTGTTGGGGAGATATACTATGTTATTTCTAATATCATTAATTTTTGATTGAAAATACAGCGATAGCCTCACAGGTTTCACTGGAAGCACTTAGGAGGCATTCCTTTGAGCTACCTGGGTTTAGTAGGCGATCAATTGTAGAAAATAAGACTCTGGGATTACTAGCATTGTTATTTATAATCTTGAGAAATAGCAGCGTCTCTCAAGACGGACAGTGTTATTGTATTCTGTTATTTTGACTTTTAATATTTCATGGTGGATAGTAAGTTTAGTCTTCCTCCATTGACGCTCAGCTCTACGGCATGTTCTCTTTAAATCAGACACTCTTTGGGTCTTCCATGGTATACAATGCTAGAAGATTTTTTCACTGTCTTTTCAGGTGCAACTATGTCAACAGCAGCTCTCACTTTAGTATTAAATCTTTCCACCTTACTATTTACATTATCCTCGCTATTATAGCTGGCACTATAAACGGACTGATTGCTTAAAATGTTTGTAAGTTTTAAAGCTGCTGCGAGTCAAAGAAGCGTTTTTAACAATATGCTTCTCATGAGTGTTTTTATCATTATTTCTATATTAAAAGTAGAAGAGAATGGTCTTATAGACCAATATCAATGATCTGTTTTATATCAACTTTCAGTCCTTTAGTAATCACTAAGTCTAATGTATGACCTGCTTTATGTGTAGGCTGATTTATGAGTTGTCTCAAATCAAAAGAATCCAGGAGGTTCATAAATTCTTTTACTTTTAGATCACACTGATTATCTATATGAAAATTAAAGTCGCCAACTATTAGGAGTGTGTCATAGTTAGTAATTAAAATTGACATTAAGTCAGAGAATTCCTCAAAAAGAGCGTTATATTTAGGAGGTCTATACACGGATAGTACTAGAACTTGAGAATCTCCATGAATAACAACGGCGAGATACTCAAAGGACTTGAACTTACCAAAACTGACATCTTTACATTTTAATCGGCTCGAGTAAATGTTAGCCAATCCGCCCCCTTTTTCCCTGGCGGTCTGCACGAGTAAAACTGTAATCCGGAGGCAGATTCGATTAAAACTGCGCGCATCTGAACAAGCCATGTTTCATTTAGTGCAATAAGATCTATTTTTTTATCACTAATAAGATCGTTGATAAAAAACGTTTTGTTAGTTAAAGCTCTAACATTTAATAGTGCCATATTTAATGTTTGGAGGTGCAGAGATGAATACTATGTGCGTTATTGATATTTGGAATAGGAACTAAATTATTATTATTAGCGCAGCTCTGTGTGTATTTTTTGTTTAATCTGTGATCTGTTTTATAGTTTTAATACATTGTTCCTCTAAAATAGTGATTTTAATTAGATTATTGGAGTTTATGCCGTATTTCCTAGGTTTTCTACGTGCATTGAGATTGCTTATTACAGTATTAATGGTGTGAACTTTAACGGAAGACTCTATTAAACATTCATCATGTCCTGGCACAACAGTATTATTTCGGAAGGGGTTAAGAGCAGAGATAGATAGTCAAGAAAAACAAATTACCTTTGATATGTTTTTGGAGAGGACCCGGGCGCGAAAACTGTTCGGATGCAGGCCATCACGCGAAGCCTTTCCAAAAGAGATTCCAATTGTTGATGAAACCGACATCCTTCTTCTTGCAGAAACCCTGTAGCCAGTTGTTCAACCTAGCAGACGACTGTAGTACTCGTTGGATCGTCTGACGAGAGGTAGTGGACCAAACGAAGATCTTTGCCGATGGGGTCCTCTCCTTCGTGTCTTTAATCAAAGCTGCGAAGTCAGCCTTCAGGATTTCTGATTGTCGGTGCCTTATATCGTTTACGCCGGCATGCAGAACGATTGCTCCAACTGCCCTCTCCTTGTGTTTCTCGTAGACTGCTGGCGCACACCTCATTATATCTCGGACACGAGCACCGGGAAAACAAGAAACAAACGATTTTGCATTAGGGCATGCGACATTAAGGTTTCTAACGATAGAATCACCTACCACTAATACATCACCAGGTGCTGAAGGCGAAATGGGACGCGGAGAGGGTCAAACCGGTTCTGAGATAATGCTCGCCTGTGCCGATGGAGGTGCTCTGGCCTTGAACCCCGCCTGCATAGCTGAAATCCACCGAGGTCAGCAGCGCGCCGCTCCTGAGGCGCGGGGTGAGGTCGGCACAACGCGGGGTTGATGTTTCGCCGGTTCCAGATGGCAAGGACGGTTTATCCAACAGCCGGGCCTTCAGATTTCTCAGGTATCTCCGTCGGGACAGGAGTTTCTGAATCTGTTCATCAAGTGCCTGGAGTTCCTCAATTGCGATTTCAACGTGAGTTACCCCACTGTCGGCCATTTTCTGCTTCGTGCCCTAGGAGAAATGAGAGAGAGAGAGAGGTTAGCCTTACCCTTGTTGTTCACAGGGCACAAATGATTTAACAGGAAGCGATGAGTCAATGATGAGCTGTCAGTGCTGAGCTGCTCTTGCAGAGGTTTTGAGACCAACAAAGTATGAGGCAGTCCCGAGGCAGTAAGCACCTGTACTATATCTTTCGAGGCAGGGACCTCCAACAGCGACAAAGTGGAGCGAGTGGCTCCTGTGTCCACAAGAAAGACAGTTTCTTTGCCGTTTACTATTAAAGTCAATAAAGTATCAGTATCAGCATTATGAGTAAGCATAGGAAACTGGAAAAAGTGGCTGGGGTCCCTGCTAATTCATAGGACTAAGGAATGTCATTAGGCTCAGGCAGAGGGGTAGCGGAAGGCTTGTGTGGGCAGTTGTTTCTGAAATGTCCAAGTTCACCGCAGCCGTAACAGGCATATGACGCTGGCGTCTGCTCTGAACGGTCCGGCATCTGAGCGAAAGGATTATTAGGGCTTGATAATTGGAATCCTCGTCCTCTCCGCCCTCGCCTTCCAAAGAAATTTCTGCGTCCTCTCCCCTAGCGGGTCAGTCCCACCAGTATAGTAATTTATTTGTACAGCCGAAAGTTTGGTCTGTGTGTCTGACTCTTTTAATTTAGTCTGTCTCTCAGCATGCTCTGCATGATGCTTGACTTCCTCGAACATAGCGCTTTCACAGCCTATGCAGGACGTGCAAACTTTGCTTTGATTGTCACTTCTCAGTCCCGAGACAAAAGGAGGCACTGCAGCACGAGTTCTATCATTTGCATTGTCTAGCGCAGAGTGATTAGCCATCAGATCTTGCAACCGGTGTGCCCATTCATCCACTGTCTCATCTTTTTTCTGCTTATCGGCTGAAATTAGTGACCAGTCTATGGCCTTTTATATTTTTCTGCCAGAGCTCCTTTCAAAGGCTCCCACTGGCGAGGAAAGGACCTTCATTCCGGGCCTCGGGGAAGAGTTTCATTCAGCGCCAAGGGGCACCGTTAAGATCACCGTGATTTACAGTTGCCCATGTGGTGCCCAGCTTTGGAGCACCTGTGTCCATTCTGCAGCATTTGGTTTATACATATCATCAAGCTGCTGTAATTGCTGCACAAATTTCCGTCCACCGACGCTTTGGGGTTGGGCAGTTCAGACACCACATCCTTTAATTCTTGAATGTCCCAATTTCTGTGAATCATTACGGTAGTGGGATTATTATTGCCTGGAGGTTGTGCGGAATCATGTCAGGGGTTGGGGACTTCAATGGGGGGGCAAGAGAATGTTGGGCCAGAAGGTTTAGGGGAGCGAAGGGGAAGTAAAACCGCCCATAGGTTTAGAGAGGAGGGTCTGACTTCTCGTGCTGGGAGACAGATGACTCTTCTGGTTTCTGCCATTGCAACCCAGTAGCACCTTGAAAATGATCTGAATCATCTTCCTCAGGGTCAATATATGAGGATGGGTCGTAATGATATTGTTCATCATAAAACTTGCTCCAGGCGGTTCGTCTGTTAACAGGGGTGCAGTTGGAGGAGGGGGTGCAGGAGGTGGAATCGGGGGAGTTTGGTAAGGAGGGGTGGACAGATTACAGGGTATAGGGGGTCTTTCTTTTCGGTCTTCTTTCTTTTACTTTCAGGCTTGGGCTCTGTCTCTACCTTCGTTTTCTGCAATGCTAGCAATAACTCTTCCTTTTCTTTCTGTGTTTTGACCTCAGCAGCCAGCAGCTCGTTACGCTTCTGCACCGCTTCAAGGTCCTATATTTTATCACCAATTCCCATCTATCAAACATGTCCATTCGATCACGGACCTTTGTTACAACATCCTTGTGCATTTCTACATAATATTTTCCTTATTTCTTGTATTTGTGATATGTCCACAGTCCCGTCTATCGGCCATCTGCCACCACTCTGTTTATTCCATTTTTTACATGCTTTCTTAAAGTCTAATCTGGTTTTCTTTTCTATTAATTTTCTAGGTGAACCCCCTTTGGACCCGAGTGGCTCGTGTCGAGACACTTTCAAAAATAATCCTTCTAACAGAGATTTTGATTTCCCAAGGAGTCTCTTTGACCGGTTTACTATTTTGCTTTCCCATAATGAATGGCACTGGACCACAGTAGAACAATTCAGCCTCCGCAGTGTTCTGCTCCCAGTCCTGTCCCACTCCCGGATTAGTACTCAAGTGGTTTTATGTCCGTTGTTCAGCAGAATCGTACAAAAATATTCAGCGTGGAGTCCGAATACATGGTGTGCTCAACACCAATTCCTTCATCAGGCGCCTCCTATGTGCCAAACTGATTGTGCATGTCTCCACCACCGAGCAACCCGTAGAAGCAGGATTATGACCAGACGTTAGGAACAGAAAACTCGTCCACCCACTCAGTGTTTTTCCCAGACACTCAATTCATGTACTATGCTTTTCTTACTCCCATTCCCCTATTTAATAGGAGTGTGCCACTCACCCCTTTTCTATCCCACTTCACAGGGAGTAACTTAACTAACGTACTTGTAGTATCTTACACTGTCCCCCGAGGGACCCAAGTATTATTCTCTATTTTCCAGTTTTACCATCCACTACGTTAGTGATACAGTATTTATTTTCCTTAACTTCACGTAAAATCCCTGAGCTACGTCATTCACTCAATCGGACTCCCTCGGTCTACTCACCAAGAATTTCGTGACCTGCTAGGAAAATCCCAGTTGGTTCGACCTTATTTCGTTCAGAGGAAGCCAGGGACTTCTCACGCAGGATACACCTGAGGCAGGCCAGTCCTAACTTTTGCGGAGCTGGTCCTTCCGACCCGGCGAGTCGGTCCTTTACCGGTCCTCTGGGCGATCCCGCTCAAGGAGTCACCTGTCCGTCTCCGCCCCGTTGGGCCAAAAACTGTGGACGAAGGTTCAAAACAATAGCAGGCAGACACCATTTCAAACAAACAGAATTCTTTTTATTTCTGACTTCTTGGTGAGTAGAGCGGCTTTGCCTTACAGAGCTCTAAGTGCAAAAGCCCATTCAAGGGGGTCAGCTGCATTTTATAACATAAATCTTCAAAGAAAACAGTTAAAAAAATAAGCTCAGTTTCATCCAAGGTCACAGAACATTCTTACACAATTTGTTGATTACAACGGAAAGCAGAAATTCTTGTCTTATATTTTTAATTAAGCTTATCAGAAAACTTGTCATACATTTAGAATCTTAATTGGATGATAATCTAGACACTGCTGAAGCAGCGGGAAGAGCCAAAACTGCATTCCACACCAGCAGCTCTACCCTAATAAGCACGCTTCTGTTAATAATAATAATACCAAGGCATACAGAGAACATGCAAATTTTCATACAGAAGCTAGCAATAGATTTTAACTTCCATTCCACACTGCATATAGTTAAAAAGCATTTGCCTAACTATTTTTTTATTTGTGCACTGAATACTGTATTTCTTTACTTTGTAGTTTCACGCCTGCTCTTTGTTAATAAACCAGTCTCCAAGTCGTTATATTGGTAAAAGGAGGAGTTTAGCTGTCAGAATATCTATTACATCGTACTAGTGAAATCAGAACAGTGAAACAGGTGCATCCTGACAGGCTTTATAATGGCTTACAGATCGGACTGAATGGACCACATACTGCATCTGTTGGTACAAAGTTGTACATAAAATACGCATGCGAGCTGTCAAAACAATGTCACAGAAACAGCTGTCTCTTTTTGAGACCAGGTCCCCTGTGTCATGCGCCTCAAAACGTTCAAGCAAGTTATATAGCAACGCAGTGGCCACCACAGCGAGCACAACAGCTGAAGCAGCATTGGCGAGAGACGTGTTTGGTAATGAAGAAATGCAGATACAAACAGAGTGCATATAGAGGCCACTTTGGAAAAACCAGAGAGAGAGAGAAAGAGAAGCGGATGCAGCTGTGGCCAAAGCTGAAGTGCTGAAAGCAGTGGTCATTACTGAGACTGAAATTACAAATATGTATGGAGGCAGAATATGAAAACAGAAAACTTAACTTGCCTCTTGATGCGGAGCTCAGTCTTCACAACACCGCCCAATGTACCTCAGAGTACATGTTTGAACGCAGCGACCTGCACTGTAAACCTCAGTTCATTTTAAATGTAAAACATATCCTCGCCATTGAATCGACCAGTACACACCTAGTCTTACATTTTAAAAAAAGAGGACACTGCTCAAAGCAGATTTGCCTACAGTAACCCCTTCATACAGCAGATGCAAAATATTCAGGCTACAATATGGAGGAAGCTCCATTCACATACACTGTAAAAGGTGTGATGGAGGTGTGCTTTGGGGGTGACATCCAACAGACATATCTATACACCATCATACAACAGCACCCCTGCCATCCCCCCTGCCATTCACTTACATGTTCATCAGACTCCTTCAGACTTTGCTCATCACAAGCTTATCAGTAAGGGTCTCACAAAATCTGATGATCGTCCTGAAAGCTATTGAGCCTGGCAATCTTCATTTCAGAGTGCAGTTAGAGACTCAGACCTTTCAGTCAAGGAAGATGCAGACTCTTTAATCAGGTGGCTCAGACGTGAATCAGCACAGCATGACAAACGCATCAGAATTATAAACATAAATCACCCAGACGGGGGACTGAGAATGGTATGAGCAAGGCTTGAGAAATGTTACAGCTTGCCAGAGATGATCAAAAATGTATTCTTCAAATGAATCAAAGACTTCCCAAAATTATTAATCAAAAATGACCAGAAGCTTAGAGAGTTAGGTAATACGTTGATGGAACTCCAGGTTGCCAAGGATGAAGGAGATTTGCAGGGTCTCATATTTCTAGACACTGCCTTTGGTGTCAACTCAGTTGTGCAAAAACTGACGTACAACCTACAAGTGAAATGGACAGCAAGAGGATTCAAGTATAAACTGTGTGAAAGAATCAGTCTCAACACACGAAAAAGATTTGGGGCAGCCACCCTTATATTGTCCCTGGCTGCAAAAGGATATTAAAACAAGCAATGAAGTGCTCTTTGATGTTGAATCAGGCAGGTTTTCCCATATTTGGCCTGCAGAGACAACAGAATTAGGTTTAGCGCACCCCACCACCCACTGGCCTGGCGGGTAATTACCTCCACTTGGTCCATTCAGCTTCCTCTTAATCGCACGTGTGTGACAACAGCAATAAAGAGTCTCCATCTCCCCATTTTCCTTTTTCATGGATGTTATTTGTCAGCAAGCAAAGGCTAAGAATGAACCAAGCTTCATTTTAAGAGGGTCTCAATTCTTGTCCCAAACCTGAGAAGTCTTCTACCTCACACACTTAACGGAACACAGCCATAGCGGTCCACCAAACAAATATGGCCTCCTCAGAATCACTATGCAAAACTTCCACTTCTGGTTCTGCAGATAAAGTTGAAATGTCTAAAATAAAGAACCCAAGCAGGCAATGCCCTTTATGCACATTAAACCTCGTCCATTTCAGAATTGCTGTGCCTTTAGGGAGAAGTCATTGGAAGACCTATTGGCCTTTCTCAGAATCAATAATGTATGCTTTAAGTATTGTTCTTCAATATCCCATCTTGCAAAGAACTGTAAGGTCAGTGTGAAATTCTCAGTGTGCAGCAGTGACAGTCATAATGCAGCTTTGCACCCTGGCCCAGCACTATAGACCACACAGGATGGAAATCAGGTCAGAGAGCATGGCAGCGAGGACCAAAGCACTGCACCCACACCAGAGGTAAATACTGTCGTGGCAAAAAATTCGTCACCAGAAGGCTTTTTACCTGAAAATGAAGGCTTTTAGAACTCGAGTTAGACAAACAGAATTTTAAAGCTTTATTGCGATAAAACAACACAAATAACAACACGGACTCAACCCAATGCGGCCAAGTTGAGATGAGCCCCAAACGGTTCAGCAATTGAAGTTTATATAACAATTTCTTATCACTTTGACCTCGTTTAATTAGCTCATTTGCTGTTTTCCTCTGACTCCCTTCTACTCCTGTCCGACCAATTTCGTCTCCCTGCAGCGGGCCCTGGTATTTCACTCTCTATTGTTCATTTCTAGTTTCTGTTTTTGCTTATTTCTTTCACTGGCCAAGGCCGGTACAGACATTCATCTTGCTTATATGGGCTTTCCTCTCATCACATTCTCGGACTTTTAAGCTGGTTTGTCTGATGCCCAAACCTAAGCTTTTAACTAAAAGAAATATGATATGTGCTTTTATTTAATCATTGCGTGGCAGTCCTGACTTGTCTTAATTTCTATGCTAAAGTTAATTTCTAATATATTCTTCTATATTTATTGCTAATGCCTGAATATACTAATGTTTCTTTCATGCATTACATCAGTGTGACATTGCTTACAGCAAAAGCCTTTTGTTGCTGTTCTGCTGATTCACCAATCCAGCTGGTTTCTTACGTGCCTACCAGAGCCAGTTTTCTCCCTGTGGTATCGTTCTATAGCTTCCCAGCCTTGAATACAGGTGTTCCCAATCTCCTTATCCTGTTCTAAGATGGTTTCTACAAATCATTTTTGTTCTCGTTTTGTTCTTTTTCCATACTAGCAATTCTGCTTTAAGCTTAAAAAATAATGCAAAATGACAGATTTTTAGTTAACTATTTACTTGACCTATCTTATTTGCTTAACATTCTATTTTATGCTTAATCTATTGTTTTAGAAGCTTTTAATTACTTGTTTGTAGAGAGGGTGCCAAAGGCAAATGCACTGCAGGTCACCCAAATGAAGTGATAAGACTTTGTGCTATCCTTGATGAGAAAGTAAAAAGTCTCTAGCAAACCCAACATTTTTCAGCCTTTTTTAAATAAAGGGTCCCAGTACTCCTTACAATCATAAAACCTGTGCAGGAGTAGTGGAGACAGATGGAGGGAGAGAATCTGGTCAGACTGAGTCACTTGATGCACAGCTATGCATACCACTGCCAACTTTGATCAAATGCAGCCAGATTCCTGACAACAGATCAGAAATTCACACACCAGAGGCAGCCATTCATCATGTGCATTTAAAACTTCTATCTTTCCAGAACCCTGAACTTTATCTGCAGGCTCATTTACTACTGCTCCTTGGGAAAGACATTATAAGGGTTCATAAAGATAGCAAACAAATAAATGGCTCACACAATTCTCCTTGTGGCCAGAAACTGGACCTAGGATGGGCTTGGGAGATGTGCCCAAGCTTTCAGATGTTAGTAATCTGTGTACCAATACGCTGGAGAATGGCCTTCCATCCTTGTTTCAGCCATGACCTAATCATCTCCTGGTGAAAGAAACATTCAATTCTACCAAGCAATCCAGTCAGCTGCAGAGTCCTTACAGTGATCATTCATCTGATAAAGATGAGAATAATTTAGGGTGCACAATTTTCATGAGGACAAAAGAGAACAACAAAATTGCTCTTTCTATGGAAGATTAAGCCTTCCTGAAAATCATGAAGGCAGGACTGCTTGAGGATACCTTGAACAATTGGGTGGCTCCACTCCCCATTAAACTTCAGAAACAACGTCTCTCTAACAACAGGGAGCAAGCCTTATATTGTTTCTCTTCACTCAGACATGCTTTTCAAAAGAAACCAAATGAAACAGCACTCCTTTTCCATTATGGAGAAAATATTAGAAAATAAGCATATGGAGATCACACCTAGTTTTTAAGAAAAGGAATAGCGTTGGTACCTTCCGATATTTGTGGTGTATCACCCAAAGAATCCGAGGAACATTAGAGTAGTGTTTGACTCCAGCTCTAAATATGGTGGGGTTTCTTTAAATTGCATCATCCTTATCGGCCCAGACCTGAACAATAAACTTTCAGGGTGCTTATCCAGTTTCCAAAGACTGTTATCACCTTTATAGTAGATATTCAACAAATGTTCCATTGTTTCCTTGTCAAAGAAGAAGACAGGAACTTCTTAAGGTTCTTCTGGTTTGAGGATAATGACCCCTCAGAAGAATATTGAATGATGGTACATGTATTTGGAAGCAGTTCTTCCTCTTCAATTGCCATTTATGGTCTCAAACAGTGTGAGCAGGAAGGTGAAGCACAATACAGTAAGGATGTTAAACAATTTTTAGGGGAGAATTTTATATGGATGATGGATTGAAATCCTTGCCCTCTGTTGAAGCTGCTGTCAGCTTGCTGAAAAGAACACAAGTCATGCTTGTGTAATGGACTAGAATTCAGTATTCTAAAGAAAATGACATTTCTGTGTTTTGCTTAGTGTAATGGGCTATAAACTAGCATTTTAAAGAAAAGGCAGAAAATTCTGTTCCAGGTTACTGTTGATGGTTATCTATCACCTGTTTTAAGTATCTCATCCACACACATTGTGGTGATAATAGAACTGTCTGCTTCCTCTGGCCACAATACCATTGTTGCCAAAGTAAATGTGTTTACACTATTTGTTCTAGAGGAGGACATTTGGCTTGCACCATTGTTTGATTGCCATGTTGATCTATGCAGAAACTGAAGCATATATATATTTCTGGTAAAAGGAGAATAAAAAGAAGACAAGAGAACAGAAGTATGGTCTGAATTCTCGGGACTACTGCCTGTTTCTTTTATGCTTTACACCATATCGCTGTGGCTCGCCTAGTAGCTACTGTGGCTTGTACCTGGCCCAGGTTCCCCTAGACCGTGAGGCGGGAAAAATTGGGGCTCGTCAGGGATTAGCACCCTGTCGTGAAGACAGTCATCACTACGCCTGGGAATTCCTGTTGTGAAGCTTCTGGGAGGACTCCTTTCAGTGTGACATCCAGAGAGCCCAGCTTCAGGTACAGAAGGGAGATGGCAACATCCGGACCACGCAAGATGCTGATCTGGGATATCCACAGGAAATTAGTATTACTGGATTAACAATCAACTCAGCTTTCTGGCTGCAATTATAGAAGATGAAGAAGGGAATGAAACTGTAGAACTCTCACAACTAGGTGAACAAGAACTTTATTATTGCGTTTTGATTATGTTAAGGATGATAAGTTGAGAAATTTGGAGGACGAAGGCATATCACACCTACTTCACCTCCAGGGATTGTACAGGTGTCATCACCACAGGACTGGATCAGGATACTCGTTTGAGCCAAGCTAAAAATCTTGGCACAAACTTTGAAAATAGGAGGAACTCTGGGGACTTGGGGAAAGGATTCCTCCCTTATTTCACTTCAGATCAAGTGGTAAGACTTAGTGATGTTGCTGCTTTTCTGCCTCGCAGGAAGTTCAAAGTCTATGGTGGCCAAGTCTATGATGGGGGTTCTGAAACTTTATACAGTAACCTTTGCAAACAAATAGATGTAGAGCTACATGAGGGATTTACTGAGTCTGAAATTGTTAAGTCTGTACTAAAAGTAGTTAAACCAGGTATCTTCAAAAATTTTCTCATGAGTAGAGATGATCTCACATTAGAAGAACTCAAACGATTTCTTAGGCTACACATTAGGGAAAAAACAGCACAAAACTGTTTCAGGAACTAAGCAATACAAAGCAACAAGATAGGGAAGCACCTGAAGAATCTGCATATAGAATAATGGATCTTCGACTGCGTGTGCTGCTCGCATCAGAGCAGCATGGAGCTGAATTCAGCTATGACAGAAAATTAGTGCAGGGCATATTTCTTCATACCCTTTATCAAAGGTTGAATTAAAAAAAATAACATCAGACAAAACCTAAAACCAATTCTCACTGACCTGAAGGTAACTGATTTTGTAATACTAGAGCAGATAACTAGATCGACCAGGAAGAAGAAGAGAGAATAAAGCAACTCAACCGACTGAGTAAACATAGGTCAGTCACTGTAAATTCAGTAGAGACAAAAGATGATGCACAGGCTGATCAAACTAAAGTGAGTTGGGCAAATGATAGGATGCAAGTGGACAGTGCAGCTGTTAAGCAGTTAACAGCTCAATTGTCTGAATTAGCAAAGAAATTTGAAATGATTGTGAAACTTAAGGATAATGATAATCTGACAGCTATCTGTGCACCTCAAGATCAAAGTACAACTATTGAGCAGCCAACAGCTGAAGTATTTGTGCTAGAAAGAATTTTGAAAAGATTGTGAAGCAATTAATAGCTCAAGTGTCAGAACTAGCAGAGAATTTTGAAAACATTGTGAAAAATACTGATGCCAATAGTTGGAGAGCTATTCGTGCACTTCCACAACTGGACTCTCAGCTATGAAGTCAGTCCCAAACAAAGATGCAGAGGATGTGTCCAGCAGGGAAAAGAATTGTGCCCCACTGTTTCCACTGTGGTCAGATGGGACACAGAGCAGATGGCTTTACCAAGAGGGAGGAATCGGGAAACAGGTGTAACAGGTCCTCTCAGACTGAGGAACCCACAATGCGACACACCTGTCTAAGGGCGTCAAAGACTTACCAATTGAAAGAGACACTAAATCGAACACAGTGAAAAGGAAAATGCAGAGACCAGCAAGAACATATAGTGAGACACCAGACTCAGCATCTGATCATTCCGATGAGGAAGCTGAAACCTCATATGGCCCCGCCACTTGCCACGCTTTCCTGTGCATGTCATATCTGAGGTCACAGAACCTGAGTCATGCTTCAGGCTCAGAGCCAAGGCCCGAGAGTTCTACCCTGAACCATGAGAACCACGACAACCTTACAGTAATCCTTCACAAGAAACATCAAGGAAACAAGGACTGGAAATGGAGACCAGTGTTGCTGAACCCCAGGTGGGGAACATTGATGAAGCAGTGTAACCCACAAATGCTCAAGAAGACCTAGCAACAGAACACCAGAGTGACAGAGAAGGGGACTTTAAGAAGATCGGCTCGCACTGTCAGACCCAGAGAAGTATTCACATACCACAGACAGGGGCAGACATCATACCAGCCTTGGAATCCTGGTGTCCATGCAGTTATACAGAATCCTATGTATCTGTTACCAAGCCACACAATAGCATATCCAGCATACCCAGGATTTGATTATTACCTAAGACCATTGGTTGAGACACAATAGACAGTGAACCAAAGGCCAAGCCTTACAGCAAGATGTCAGGAGACATCTCAAAAACTAGGGAGAGTGTAATGGACTAGAATTCAGTATTCTAAAGAAAATGACATTTCTGTGTGTTGCTTAGTGTAATGGGCTATAAACTAGCATTTTAAAGAAAAGGCAGAAAATTCTGTTCCAGGTTATTGTTGATGCTTATCTATTACCTGCTTTGATTAAGTATCTCATTCACACACAACGTGGTGATAACAGAACTGTCTGCTTTCTCTGGCCACAATACCATTTTGCCAAAGTAAATGTGTTTACACTATTTGTTCTAGAGGAGGAAACTTGGCTTGCACCATTGTTTAACTGATTGGCATGTTGATCTATGCAGAAACTGAAGCATATATATATTTCTGGTAAAAGGAGAATAAAAAGAAGACAAGAGAACAAAAGTATGGTCTGAACTCTTGGGACTGCTGCCTGTTTCTTTTATGTTTTGCACTATATCGCTGTGGCTATGCCTTGTAGCTACTGTGGCTTGTACCTGGCCCAGGTTCCCCTAACACTTGCTTGTTCAAACCTTAGGTTGCACAAAATTACTGCTAACAGTTAAAAAGGTAAACAAGGCCTTTCCATCCGAGACTATGCTAGCGATTTAAAGGATTTAAATCTCTGACGACACATTGCCAAAACAGCATAGTCTTAGTCTGATTTGGAGTTTAAAGACTGACACCTTTGCATTTCAAGTAAATAATGAAGAGTAACCCTTTACTCACCGCGTGTTTAGTCTACCATTAATAGTTTTACAACCCCTGCTCTGGTTTCACTGCTCTAATGACAATTCAGGGCAAAGCAATACTCCAGTAAATGACTATGGAGACAAGTGATTGGGATTGTCCAGTGTCTCCTGTCACAGATGGCGGGTTCTTGTCAGGCGGGAAACCTCTTCATTGTATGGACTGGGGAGCAAGCCTGGTCAGGACAGTACCTCCCAGGAATGCCAAATGGCATCCCCCTAGGTTGCTGCAGTGCCTAGGACTCCCATAGGGCTTCAGTTAGAGTTTTGTGCAGCCCTGTTGGGATCCGTGGGCTGCCAAGTGCTGTTGCTGCTGCTCAGCCCTACAGAACAGCTCTTCCGCCACACTTGGAAGTGCGCTGGAAATAGGTCATCAAGCGCCTGGAGCACTTCCGGGTGCGTTATAAAAGGAGCCAGCTGCCACTACTCTGGGAGCTGGAGTCGGGTGGAAGGTGGACAAAGCTTGCTGAGAAGGGGTGGAGGAGAAAAGAGAAAAGGAAGAATATTGTGATTGTGCTTGGGACTGTGTTTTATACTTGTGGGAACGGGAAGGTGTAAGCCTACGAGTAAGGAAGAAGCAAAAATAAAATTTGTGTGTTTTATAAGTGTGCCTCCTGCATCTCTCTGTGTCAGGATTGGGTGGCTGGCACACCACCTAGTGGTTCTCTCACACTGGTGTAGTCGGCAGGATTCCTGGCCGCCTGCAAGGCAGGGACCTGTACTTTAAAGTGTGTGACAACAGGCAAAGCAGCAAAAGGTGCACAGTGCACACGAAGCAGCACAGCGGCGCGCACGAAGCAGTAGTGTGAGGCACACACACATTTGTGCAGCACAGACAAGCCCGCACACGCAGCAGAGAAGCAGAGAAATACAAAGGAAGCTCTCTGTAACATCGCGCCAAGCCAATGGGGAAAAAATGGCGGATGGACTTTGAAATCAGCAACGGATGCACTCATGCCATCAGGAAAGAAGCCGGTCGACATGCTTGGAAGAGAGGCTGCCTGGAAGATGGAGACTCCAGAAGATGGGATCCACAAGGAGGTATGTATTGAACCCAGGGATAATCAGCCCTGGGGATATTATCCAGCGATTTCATATGCCTACCTCCTAGATGCGAAGTCCTGGAAACTTCATTTCATGGCATGACAGCAGGGCGAGCTCGAGTAAGAGCAAAGCAGATTTGGGTCTGCTATTCGCCAAGGAACAATGGCAGGAGGAAGAGCACCCAAAGTCTCTCCCGATGGGCTTCATCCGATGGTGGAGGGCAGTGGAGAGCCAGGAGTTACTCCGCATGTCAGGTAAGAGGATGGAGGGTGTGTGTCGGCATCCCGCTGATAAAAAGAGTACAGGCAGGAACAGCGAACCTTCGCCCCGATCCTGAAGATCACCCAAAGGAACCTGCGCAGAAATTAACTTATCTTTGATTGTGCGGGAGTTGGAGAATGTGCTCCAACCTATACAGTCTCTTTGCAGATTCTGGATCTGCTACAACAGATCATAGAGAGGCTGGAGAGGACACTGGATGCGCCCTTGGGGGCAGTGCTAGACTGGCTGATGTGGCACGGCTAGACTCTCCAGCTGGGAGGATGTGGCGGTACAAGTAAGTAACACCTGTACTGTAAATAAAGAAATAGGGTGCAGTGCGAAATGGCACCAGTATTGCTCAGTTCCAGTTGCCAAGTAGCCGCAACTCCTACACGGGACGCAGCTGTGATGACCGGCCGAGCAGTGGAGATGAGACCGGTACAGGCGTCACTTACATGTACTGCCATATCTTCCTGGCTGGAGAGTCCTAGGCACCACTGCAACACATGGGGGCTGCCATCTAGCATTACGGGGGAGGTACTGTCCTGACCAGGCTTCCTTCCCTGGTCCATACAGCGAAGAGGTGCCTCAGCCGGACAAGGACCCTGGCCGTCTGTGACACTGCAAAAGTTGGTGGAAGGGTTGGAGAAACTTTCTGAAAGCTGCAGTGTTAGTGGTAGAGCTCATTTCATCAGAAATAGATGTACTTGAAGAGACCGAATTTTACACAGACAGCAAGGTACTGTAAGGCTACCTTCACAATGAGACAAGGAGATTCAACATTATTGTTAATGGCGTGGTTTTATGAATTCAGACATCCACACATCCAAAGCAGTGACATTGCATACCTACAGACTTAAACCCAGCAGAGCAGGCTATGAGAACAATATTAGCTAGCTGTTTGAAGGACACAATTTGGCTTACTGTATCTGCTTTGTTGGCAAAGGTGAATCAGTACACTGCAGGGCATGAAACATTTGAGCTAGTTGACCCAGGCTCTGATATAGTAATTTGCTCTGAGGTATCACTATTCAGTAGAACTGCTGCAACCCAGTCTCGTGGGTCACATTGCTTTGAAAGATTCTCAAACTGGAAAACCTTAGTCTGTGCAGGCATCATCCTCACATAATTCAGCTCTTCAAAGTGTCTGCTGTAGGTAAGGGCAGCTGTAAGGACTGGCATTACTGTAAGAGAGCACACACAGTAGAATAACTTAAACAGTCAGGGGATATTATCATCTGCATTGTGCGGCAAGAGATGTATGACAAGGAGTTGCAGTGTCTCAGGAATAGAGAGGCCATTCCCAAAGCAGTGCACTAGGAAAAGTTGACCCTTTCATAGATGGGAAAGAAATGCTCAGAGATGGAGGTCGTATTAAGGAAGCCAAGCTTGCACTTGACAAAAATAACCCTTTATTAATTCCTGGAAGTCATCACATTACTCCTTTGTTAGTGTCCCACTACCATGAGCAGATTAAACATCAAGGGCATCTGTTCACAGACACAGATCTGTGTGTCACTGGGATATAGATTTTTGGTGCAAAAAGATTTATAAGCAGCATTGTATTTAAATGTGTCATCTGCAGGAAACTTTGTGATGTTTTTCAGACCTAGACGATGGCCAACTTACCTTCTGATCAGCTTAGTATAGAACCTCCTTTTATTAATGTACAGTTTGGCGTGTTTGGTCCTTGGACTGTTGTCTCACGTGACACTAGAGAAGGTCAGAAAAACAGTAAACGCTGCCCAGTTACATTTACTTGTATGAGTATCAGTGTTGTCCACAAAGAGGTAGTTGAATCCATGGATACCTCAAGCTTCATCAATGCCTTCAGGCGGTTCACTTTGTTAGAGGCCCAGTTAAAAGCATCCTCTTAGATAGAGGGACTAATTTTATTGGAGCTTATAAAGAGTGAAGAATGACATCAAACCTTGATATTGACTGTGTTGAAAGATACTTTTCTGAGCAAGATTGTATCTGGACATTCAACCCCCACATACTTCCCACTTCATATTTTTGCAAGCAGAGATGTCAAGTCTCACTAATGATTCGTTTGTAACTTTCATGACTGAAGTAATGGCTGTTATGAATGTCAGACCCTTGATATTAGTGTCTGATGACACAGAGGACCTGCAGCTTCTAACTCCTTCCACGCTGGCCTGATTGAGGAGACTTCAATACAAAATACAATACAATACAATTTATTTTTGTATAGGCCAAGGTCACAAGAAGTGCCGCAATTGTCTTTAACAGACCCTGCCTTTTGACAGCCCCCAGCCTTGACTCTCTAAGAAGACAAGGAAAAACTCCCAAAAAACCTTGTAGGAAACAAAATATGGAAGAAACCTTGGGAAAGGCAGTTCAAGGAGAGACCCCTTTCCAGGTAGGTTGGGGTGCAGTGGATGTCAAAAAGGGGTAAAGATAACAAACAACGCATACACAAAAATGCCCTCCCAGTTCCTCTGACGGTGATAATAATTTACGAGCACTACAGAAATGAACCACAAAACACCAAACACTAGACCAGTGGTTCTCAAACCACAGGGCAGGCCCCTAGGGCGTGAAGTAACAAAAGGGGAGTGAAGATCGAAAATATGAAAAATACATCTATTGAAACCAAAACAAATGAACTTAAACTACATTCTGATACTAGAAAAATAAATACAGAGTTAGATAAATGTCGATAAAAGTTAAGTAGGTATAATAAAATATGCATCTAAGATATATCATTAATTAAAAAGAACACATTGGTATTAGTTTGTTTCTTTCAAAAAATATTAGGGGCGATTAAAACTGTTATGAAAACTCGGTCGCAAATACTTAAAGGTTGAGAAACGCTGCAGTAGGCGACAAACAATCAACACTTTATGTGCGGATAACGGAGAGAATGAATTTAGATGCCAAGTAAACCGTTTCCTGAATGTTATAAAAGTTTTGCCCTACCGTGTTCCAGGTGTTGTGTGAAGTTCTGTAGAAGCACCTTTGTTGAAGAATTTTATCAGCTCAGATGAAATCACACGAACTAGCAGGTACAATACAAGCACATACTGTAAATCCAAGGTGATTATAGTTGTACTGTAATCCAATAGTAAATGATGTATAAAAACAAATATACACAGATGATCACAATCTACTTGCAATCTATTTGGCTTGCTTTTTAAAAGACAGTTTAATTATCCTTCTTCCCAGCAACTTCTGCAACCTTTGAATCTGCCCAATGCCACAATACTGCTGGGGCTGCTGGGAGTTGTAGGTAATTTAAGAAGAGCTGCTACAAGATGGTATTGTTGAAAAAGCCTCTAAGTTCTTTCCAGTTCAGCATATGAGTTACTGTGCATACACTGTGTAAGAGCTGAATTTGAACCCTGGTCCAATGTGCACTTAACATGTGTCTGAGTCTCATATCCTTCTGGGCTTATGCTTAAAAGCTGAAGCTGTTATTTTATAATTCACTATGATAAATGCATTTTTTGTTATTTTTTATATAACACTTAAAGGAAAATGTTACATGTTACAAAGTATAATTATTGTTCTATTGTAAAATACAAAGTTTCCTGTTGATGTACCCAGCTGGATTATACTGTAAATTAGACCATTGTTTGACAAACCATAAGAATAACAGTATGAACAGACAAAAATCTCACGCTCATTAACACATCTCTTAAAATAAAAATAACTAGCCAACTCGCAGCATAGCATACACATAATTATTTATTGATGGGTGAACACTTCCTGAAAGACTCAGTTGTCCAAATGGAGTGGGTTTGAGGATACGACTGTGAGTGAATGAAAAGATGAAACTCTGGAGAGAGCAACATACAATTGTCCGTGACTGAAAACTGGTTTTGGCAGATACAGGCATATCTTTTTGAAAGTTTGGCCCTGTGCCTTATTAATTGTCATTGCAAAGGCCAATCTAACAGGAAATTGTCTGCGTGTAAAAGTAAAAGGCAAATTTGAATCTGATGGGGTCAGGGAAATCAGGGGAATAAGGACAGTTTGTGAGGTAGCAGCTGCGATAGTTTTACACTCCAGTACATTGCGGTGAATGCTGGTAACAGTCAGGCGGGCGGGCAGCGGGCAAGCCAACAAAACCACTATGCTCTTAGTATGGTGTTAATCAGGTTTTGTAGACAAAGGTTTTCCCTGTTCCTGCAGGACCATCTAAGAAGAAGCATGTTTGTCGGATGGGAATCGCTGTATGCAGAGTGTAAACATGTGTTTGGTGAGGTGTTGGGGCGGGCACATGAGCAGGCAGTGCGCATGCCTCGAGGCGAGGGTGGGCACGGGAGGAGGGTTAGACTTGGCGGCGAGGCTCTGTCGTGCGTATCCCATGGTCTTAGAGTTGGTGGGCTGGGCTCTGTGAGTTGGCGGGCGTGGCTCTGTCATGCGTATCCCATGGTCTCTGTCTTGCGTGCCATGGTTGGAGGCTTAGTGAATTATATATATAGATAATAATACATTTAAAAGTCACATACACCCTAAGCTAACAGACTTCCTAATCAACCTAGTGGATGGAGTTAAATTGTGGTCATTGAAGGTATCTATGTTTATCATGTCCCGTTAGCAACGGGTGTAACCAATCAGTTTTCTGATTATGTAATGAATTCCTTTTTCAGTAGTGCCCTAATCAATTAATTGTATAAATATAGCACAGAGGACACTCTTTTCTTTGCAACGCTGGCTAAAAAGCATGTTGTTGTCTCTTTCAAGATTTAGATAAAGAATTATGATGGACACTTTCTTCTGCCTGTGTTTTATTGCTTAAATTCTAGTGTGTGTGTGTGTGGGGGGTTATGGGGGTGTCTGTTTAAAATTTTCTTCCACGACTGCAACTAGCAGTATGTCATGGGTTGAAAGATCAGCACACAGTTATTCTCATTGGCAAATTGAGGCAAGTAGTAATCACAGCCTAACCCCATAAAGTAGACGCTATTCAGATAGATAGATAGATAGATAGATAGATACTTTATTAATCCCAAGGGAAATTCACATAATCCAGCAGCAGTATACTGATACAAAGAAACAATATTAAATTAAATAGTAATTAAAAATGAAAAAATAAAAATAAAATTAATGTTAGCATTTACTCCCGGGTGGAATTGAAAAGTCATAGTGTGGGGAGGAACGATCTCCTCAGTCTGTCAGTGGAACAGGACAGAGACAAAAGTCTGTCACTGAAGCTACTCCTCTGCCTGGAGATGACACTGTTAAGTGGATGCAGTGGATTCTTCATGATTGACAGGAGTTTGCTTAGTGCCCGTCGCTCTGCCACAGATGTTAAACTGTCCAACTTTACTCCTACAATACAGCCTGCCTTCTTAACCAGTTTGTCCAGGCGTGAGGCGTCTTTCATCTTTATGCTGCCTCCCCAGCACACCACTGCGTTTCATTCATTCCACATTTCATTTCATTCCACATGCGTTTGTATTCTGCAGAGGTTTCCTCATAAAGGAGCCATTTTGGATCAAACAACAAGCAGAAGAAGCATTTTTTGATGATCAGGTGTTTGCCTGAACTAAAAACCTTTCTTCAAGATCTGGATAACAAATCTGTTTTTCATTTTTTAAGCTAGTGGGCACAATTAGTAAGCCTGCTTTCTCACTCTCTTAATGTCACCAGGAAGTTGCAATTTGAAGATTTAACACCTGAAAGATTGTTGTTAGAGTGAAAAAGCTTGATATATCACCTGAACAAAAGTGGAGGATTATTTGCTACCTGAGTCTCCTGAAAAACATTACAAAGACGCTAGAATCATTGGTAACTCAGAATTATCCTCTTCAAGTGATAAATTAGACTTTGAAGCATACATAAAAAGAAATGGAACATTCAAAAGCAAAGTGATGACGCTGATGTGTGACAAACTAACCAGAAGATGTTCAAATACAGATATTTCAGCAAGATATAGATTAAAACAAGTAGATATCTAAAAGTAGAAAATTGAAACTGAATACAGAAGGAGTTATTAATGATGTAGCTAGAACTCCATTGAAAGACTCTTCTGCATTTTTATTAATCAACTCAGATTTATGGCCTTATATGAAGGAGGATCTGACAAAAACAATTCAGTTTCACAGAAGAAGATGTTAGCAAATTATGGAGTCCAATGTTTACTTCAGCATTTCTCAACCTTTAAGTATTTGCGATTTGAGTTTTCATAACAGTTTTAATTGCACCCCCCTAACTTTTTTTGAAACCCTAATAAAATGTACGAGTATTCCTATATTTTTTGCTGCCGATACACCGCTACAAGTTTAAAATTTCTCTGCGCATAACAAAATTATGCCACATATGGCAACATTCGCCCTTTTTGTTACTTGTCCCCTAGGGCACCGCTGGTTTACTTTAACCCCTATTCTAGGGGTACAACATTAATTTAATAAATTGTGTACAGATATATTTTTTAATCTTCTTGTAAGAGCCAATGTTTGAATGTTTAATATTAATGCTACAATTGCTTAATTTCAATAATAGAATATCATTTTCTTTTAGTTTATTAGAATATGGTATTGTCTTTTACCCCTGTAAATTAATCTTATCTATTCCAGTATACAGAGTGCTAATTAAGCCAGCTAGGAAATGGTCTCATTGCTGACATGGACTGTTAAATACATTTGCAAATAACAGACATAGATAAGATAAGTGAGTCTTAAACAGAACTTTCTTTAAACAAGTTTTCTTTCCTTTAGTATCAATTTTCCTCAATTTTGTGTAAATTGTTTTTCTTTGAATTTACTAAAACTTTTAAAAAGAAGATATTTGGTCTGTGAAATTGTTTGAGAATTCATCATACTATTACCAGAACTGTCCTATGAAGCAAACTAAAAACTACAGATCTTGGTGATTTTGAACAAACACAGCTACACTTCTGCAAAGTAACTTATTTCATTTAATGTAACCATTTTGTTTCATTCACTTAAATGTTTTATTTGAACAATTCTTTAATCTTGAAAAGAAAGGGTTATGTACCTAAGTGAGTTTATTCCTTTTAAAACAATCCAAGTGTTCCTTTTTTTAGTTTTAAGTTTTAACTTTGAATTCTTTTTGGTATGTAGAATGCATTTTATATTTTTGAACTAGTAAAGAAAGATTTTCCTAATTTTCTTTTGTAGAATGTTTATAGCTTTTTTCTTTTAATATCCTTTTACACAAGCACCCAACCCTTTACTTTATAGTATGCTGTGTGGGATGTGACTGGCAGCTTATCCCGGCCAATACCCCCAAGCCACCTGATGGAGTCCTCCTGCAAGGTGGAGATGCCCCGAATGCCAGCAGGGAATACTGGACAATGTAGTTTTATTCTCAGCCCTGTTGGATACCTTGTGGCCCGCTAGAGGACGCTGCAGGGAGGCACAGAGACTATTTGCCTTACTGCTCAGGAAGTACGTCAGAGTCACGTGGACAAAGGGAACGATGTGCTTCCTGGGAGAAGAAAAGAAGTATTTTTATCTGACCCGAAGTGTTCCAGGTCACATGAACAGGGAGGGTGAAACGCTTCTGGGTCAAGGACTATAAAAAGGACAGTGAAACACCAGAGCGTTGAGCTGAGCTGGGAGGAAGGGTGGCTAAGTGTCTGGGAGTTGGTGGATTGGTTTATTTGATTATTGAGAGTTATTTGATTAATGAATATTGTGGAAGAGAGGGTGCTTGGTGCATGTAATTATTATAATAAAATAATAATTATTGGACTTTTACCTGGTGTTTGGCGTGGTACCTGAGGGTTCAAGGGAGCAATAGCGCCCCTACTATCACCGCTGATGAAAAATACTCTTTTAAAAATTTTTAGGTTTTGACATGTTTATGCCTCGCAGTAAGGAGACCTGGGTTTGCTTCC
>NC_053154.1:37380084-37453317 GCF_016835505.1 Polypterus senegalus | reverse complement strand
TTGCAAAAAAAGGGTTACCTGTTTGATTAGTAACAGAAAGCCGAATAATACACCCTACTAGCAGGGAAGAGAATTTGTAAATTGCCGACACTGACCAAATTAGTGTAATATGTAAACAATGCAAGAAACGCAGCCACACGGGATGCACAAACCAGTATGTTTCTTCGTGCCGGACCCAAGCCTGGATAAATTGGGAGGGTTATGTCAGGAAGGGCATCCGGTGTAAAATTTTGCCAGATCAAAATGCGGACAACATTACAGATTTCCGTCGAGTCCCAGGTTAACAATGACCTCCATCAACACTGTTAACCAACAGGGAGCTAGTGGAAATTGGGCTACTGTTGACTGAAGAAGAAGACGAGGGGGAGACATGTCTGGAGGAAAGAGGAGAGGAGGAAGGTAAAGAGAGTGGAACTGAGGGTAGGAATGTAGGCAATGGTTTTTCTACAATCGATCACCTACTAAACCCAGGTAACTCAAAGGAAAGCCTCCTAAGTACTTCCAGTAAAACCTGTGAGGCTATCGCTGTATTTTTCAATCAAAAAATTAATGATATTAGAAATAACATAGTATATCCCTCCAACACTAAGGATCCTCCTAAACCCCAGCATTCTGTTATAAACAAATTAAACTCTTTCACTAGGATAGATTTACCTGATTTACAAAAAATAATATCTCAATTAAAATCCTCCACCTGCGTCCTTGACCCGATACCAACAAGGTTTTTCAAAGAAGTATCGGGCGTGCTAATTGATAATATTCTTGACATAGTAAATTCGTCATTAGATACGGGGGTCTTTCCAGACTGTCTTAAGACTGCTGTAGTTAAACCCCTTTTTAAGAAACATAAACTTGACCCCTCGGCTCTTGAAAATTTTAGTTCTAGAGGAGGCAGTCATTATGCAGTTAAATGACCACCTAAATAAACATGCTATTCTTGATAAATTTCAGTCGGTTTTTAGAACAAATCACAGCACAGAAACTGCACTCGTTAAAGTAGTAAATGACTTGGGTAAATGCAGACAGAGGCCATTTATCTGTTCTCATCCTCTTAGATCTGAGTGCTGCATTTGACACCATTGATCGCAACATTCTTAGAAATCGCCTTAGTCAATGGGTGGGCCTCTCTGGCACGGTCTTAAATTGGTTTGAATCCTACCTGACAGGGAGAAAATTTTTGTTAGTTGTGGGAATTACAACTTGAAGACACATGATATCCGATATGGTGTTCCACAAGGCTCTATCCTGGGTCCGCTGTTATTCTCAATCTACATGCTTCCATTAGGTCAGATTATCTCAGAGCACAACGTGAGCTACCACAGCTATGCTGATGACACACAGCTGTACTTATCAATAGCTCCTGATGACCCTGATTCTATTGATTCACTAACAAAATGTCTGACTTGTATCTCAGAATGGATGAATAGTAACTTTCTCAAGTTAAATAAAGAGAAAACTGAAATCTTAGTGATTAGCAATAATGGATACAATGAGGCTATTAGAAATAAACTGGATACATTAGGATTAAAAGTCAAGATGGAGGTAAAAGCTTAGGGTAATTGTTGACTGTAATCTGAATTTTAAATCGCATATTAATCAGATCACTAGAACAGCATTTTTCACTTAAGAAACATAAGTAAAGTTAGACCTCTTATATCACTGAAAGATGCTGAGAAATTAGTTCACGCGTTTGTTTTCAGTCGACTAGATTACTGTAACGCACTCCTCTCAGGACTACCTAAAAAGACATAAATCGTTTGCAACGAGTGCAGAATGCAGCTGCTAGAATCCTAACTAGGAAAAGAAAATCTGAACACATTACTCCAGTTTTGATGTCACTACACTGGTTACCTGTGTCATTCAGGATTGACTTTAAAATTCTGCTTATGGTTTATAAAGCCTTAAATAATCTCCCCATCTTATATATCGGAATGTCTGACACCTTATATTCCAAATCGTAACCTCAGATCCTCAAATGAAGGTCTCCTTAGAATTCCAAGAACAAAGCTTAAAAGAAGTGGTGAGGCGGCCTTCTGCTGCTATGCACCTAAAATCTGGAATAGCCTGCCAATAGGAATTCGCCAGGCTGATACAGTAGAGCAGTTTAAAACACTGCTGAAAACATATTATTTTAACATGGCCTTTTTATAACTTCAATTTAATTTAATTTAACTTAATCCTGATACTCTGTATGTTCAATTTCCTCATAATAACTATTCATGGTGGCTCTAAAATCCGTACTGACCCCTACTCTCTTTTCTGTTTCTTTTCCGGTTTCTTTGTGGTGGTGGCCTGCCACCTCCACCTACTCAAAGCTTCATGATGCTCCAACAATAATGGATGGATTTAAAGGCAGAAGTCTACGTGACCATCATCATCATCAGGCCCTTCCGTGAGAACCCTAAATCCAAAGAGGACTGTTTCATTTATGTTAGGTAGAATGCCCAGAGGGGACTGGGCGGTTTCATGGTCTGGAATCCCTACAGATTTTATTTTTTCTCCAACCGTCTGGAGTTTTTTGTTTTTCTGTCCCCCTTGGCCATTGAACCTTACTCTTATTCTGTGTTAATTAATGTTGATTTATTTTGTTTTCTTATTGTGTCTTTTTTCTATTCTTTATTATGTAAAGCACTTTGAGCTACTGTTTGTATGAAAATGTGCTATATAAATAAATGTTGTTGTTGTTGTTGTTGTTTGGAAACAGTGGCACTGACCAGAAAGCAGGAGACAGAGCTGGAGGTAGCAGAGTTTAGGATGCTAAGATTTGCATTGGATGTGATGAGGATAGACAGGATTAGAAATGAGTACATTAGAGGGTCGGCTCAGTTTGGACGGGTTGGAGAGAAAGTCAGAGAGGAGAGATTGCATTGGTTTGGACATGTGCAGAGGAGAGATGCTGGGTATACAGGGAGAAGGATGCTATATACTGTATAAGAACCATATTAATCAGAACTGTAAACTAATAAACAAGTGGTTGATACAGGAGAAAGTAGGGTGAAACGACACCTTTTATTGGCTAACTAAATAACTAAATCCATCCTGTTATTTCATTAGCCGATAAAAGGTGTCATTTCACCCTACTTTCTCCTGTATCAGTCTATGGCTAACACGGTACAACACTCTACTGCTATAAACAAATGCTTAAAAACCTCATACCTCAGAGAATAAATGCTTTGTAAGGGGAAAAGATTTAGATTTTCTTTCTAAAAACACAAGGCATCTTTACAATATCACTTTAATCTCTATGCTGTAAAGTGTCTGTGCATTTTGAGTGCTGCACCTGAAAACGGGTCTGCATTACAAGTAGAACTAAAGTATCTGTCAATCTGAGTTAGCAGTTTTTTGGTGGTTAATGTTTTGTGCAGTTTTGCATACCTGAAATAATTTAAGTAGTTTCCTGTAAAAGTTTGCAGACATTATTAAGATTGTTTTCAAAGAAAAGTTTATAATACAAAAAGTAAATAAAAGCAAATTCTCTTTCTGGAAGTAGTTTTTTGTCTGGTTAAATTTAGAATTTTTTTGATATAGAGTACTGATGCTTTGGAGCGTGGCAACGTAAAATACGCTGAAAATTCAAAATACGCCGAAGATTCTCACTTTGAAAGAAGGCTGTAGGAGTCAGACAATTGGTAAACAGAGTAATTAGGTTTATTGCAATAACCAATAACACAAAATCTACCTAATTAGGCTAAACTGAGCTGAGCCTCGAACAGGTAAAAAATCACAGTTTATGCAATCATTTCTTAGCCTCTTGACCTCGCTTGAAACAATGCCTTTGCTGTCTATTCTGACTCCATACTCCAGCTGGCTTCTCACGGGCCCTTTCTTGGCCCCCAATATTTCCTGTATTTCATCATTCACTACCATTTGTTGCTTCCCTTATTTCTTAGGCGGCCCCCAAACAAAAGGTGTTCCCCCTTCTCTGACCTCGGGAAGTTTTTGTGCGTCATTGTCTTCCTTCTCTGTCTTTCTGGGTTACTCAGTGTTGGTGGTTTTGCTCTGAGCTTAACTAAAGAAGAAATATGGTATATGCCTTTATTTAACTATTTACTTGACATATCTAATTCACACAAAGTTTTAATGTTTGCAATAGCTCTTACTAAATTAATGTCTATCTGTGCTATTGGAGGTGGAGGCTGGGACGGAAAGCTAGGTGAATGGTGGGTGTTTGAGTTCTGAGATTATTGTATTGATGTGTGCAGACAGATGCTGGAAGTGTTCTACCAGTTCATGGTAGCCAATGAGGTGTTCTACACTACAGTCTAATGGGGGATGAACCTGAGCTCAAAGGAAGCACAATGCCTGAACAAACTTATCAAGAAAGTCTGCTTCATCACAGGGTGAACACTCTGCATACTGGAAGCTGCTTTGGAAAAGAAGATAGTGGCAAAATTAGATGGAAACATCCCCTCCATCCTCTCCAAGAGACACTCTGATGTGTCTAGAATGAGATTTTCTGTTCCAGTCCTTCTCTGCTAATCCCCTTTATCTGATCAGTATTTCGACAATGTATTGCCAGTGGTTCAAAGGCAATCGCAAACAGCAGCGGTGACAAGGGGCATCCTTGTCTAGTGCCACGTTCTAGTTTAAAATAGTCTGAGCAAATGTTGTTGATGCAAACTGAAGCTTCTGGGTTAGTGTACAGTAATTTAATCCATGCACAAATGTTTGGGCCAAAACCCAAACTTCTCCAATGTAGTAAAAAGGTATTTCCATTCAATCATATCGAATGCTTTTTCTGCATCCAATGATAATAATATTTCTGAGGTGTTTGATTTAGTTGGTGAGTCAAGATTTGAAGATAAGTGCCGGCCCCTAATAAATCCAGTTTGGTCTTGTGATATTACCGAAGGGAGCACTTTCTCCATCCTTCTGGCTAAGATTTTAGAGAGTATTTTAACGTCATTATTCAGAAGTGAAATTGGTCTGTATGATGCACATTGTAATAAGTCCTTATTTTGTTTTGGAAAGACAGTGATTAGTGCTTGGCGAAAGGTTTGTGGAAGAGATTGGTTATCTCTGGCTTCTGTAAATGTTGCTAATAGGGGGAGCTAGCTGAGCGGAGAATTTCTTGTAAAATTCTGCAGGGTAGCCATCAGGGCCTGCTGCTTTCCGCCTTGGAGTGACTTTATAGCATCTAGTAATTCTGATAACGCCAGAGGTTTATCAAGTTCCTCCACACTAGAAGCGTCTATTTGTGGTATCTGTAATGTATCCAGAAATGCATTAGATTGTGTATTGTCTTCCTTAAACTCAGTAGTATATAGGGATTTATAGTAGTCTCTGAAAGTGTGCATTATATTTTTGTGTTCGATTTTATCTCCGTTCATGCTAGTGATTACCGAGATTGCGTTGCGCACTTCTTGCTTGTGAATTTGTTGAGCTAAAAGCTTATTAGCTTTCTCCCTATGTTCATAGTAATGATGTCTGGAGTTTTAGATTAGTTGTTCAGTTTCTTTAGTTGTCAAGAGGTTTAATTCCGAATGTAGAGCCTGCCTTCTCCTATGTAGAGCCTCGCTTGGTAGTCTGGCGTGTTCTTCATCTATTTTAATAATTTCGCGTTTTATCTCTGCTACTTTCTTAGCCTCGGATTTATTCCTGTGGGAAAGATATGAGATAATCTGTCCTCTTAAGAAGGCCTTAAGAGTTTCCCAGAGTATTCCTGCAGAGATCTCGGGGGATGTATTTGTTTCTAGAAAGAATTTGATTTGTTTGGATATAATTTCAGTACAATTCTCGTCAGCTAATAGAAGTGGGTTGAGGCCATCTGCGGGTGAGTGTATGGGGCTTAGTAAATTTAGCTCCAAGATCATAGGTGCATGGTCAGAAATAACAATAGCATCGTATTTGCAAGATTTAATCTTAGGCAAGAAGTTATTATCTATAAAGAAGTAATCGATCCTTGAGTAACAATGATGTACTGGTGAGTAGAAAGAATATGTTCTTGAATTTGGGTTTAAAACCTCCAGGGTCTGGTAAGTTGTGAACAGTTATAAACTTTGTAATTATCTTTGCGGTGTTAGTTGCCGTTCCCCCTGTGGAATAAGTCCTATCTAAAAGTGGATTTAGAACACAATTAAAGTCCCCAGCCATTATAACTTTATGAGTGTTCAGATTGTGAATGGATGCAAATAAATTTTGTATGAATTCCTTATCATCAACATTAGGTGCATAAACATTTATCAAGATCATTTTACAGTTAGATAAGTCTCCCATGACCATTACATATCTCCCTTCAGGATCCAATACTACATCTGATGCTACAAATGGTACAGTTCTATGTATGAAAATTCCCACACCTCTAGTTTTCTTGTAAAACTAGAATGGAACATTTGGCCAGTCCAGTTTTTGCAGCGGAACTGATCCTTGCTTATTAAGTGGGTTTCCTGTAAAAATACTATTTTAGCATTTAGACCTGTTAGGTGAGAGAGTACTTTCTTTCTCTTTAATTCGTGATTCAGGCCTTTAACATTCCAGCTTACGAAGTTAACTGTCCCATCATGGAGACACTGATTCTGAGTTTTTGATGTCATTTTATAGTCTTATTATAATTATAAAGATTGAGAGTATAGATTAGGTATAGATCAGACCTGCTCTCTTTCTCTCCCCATTATCCTCCCACCCTCCCTTTTTCCTCCCCAAGTGAGGCTAAAACCCACTTCACACAGTCCCAGTCCTCTGACATACCCAGAGACAGAGCACGTCCAAAGCAAAACAAGTCCCAATGCAGCGCTTTAGGGTTAAAAGATAGAGATATCTCTAAAAAAAAAAAAAGGAGTTTTGCACTTAAAATATATATATAGTCTTCAGCAATTTTAGTGCATTAAGATGATACACCCAGATAGAAAACCGGGGATGGTGTTAAAAATCTTCATTCTGAAGATTATTAATCAATACTTTTTTATAAATACACAGTGGTTTTGCATTTGTATCTTTTGGTTGCAAAGACAACAGTTAAGTAACCTTTAGGACAAATAAATACACACTGACCCAGCAAGGTTAGCCGTCTAATAACTGGAGTTCAGTTTTCACACAAATGCACAGAAGAAGCACATTCAGATTTTTAAAAACAGAACACCAGGAGTCCTGATGCGTCATACAATATTTTTACTGGAGAATCTAACATACCAAATATATAATACAAAATTATTTTATCATTTAACAGCATAAGAGAAGAGCAAAGACTTATTTGAATATAAAGTTGTATAAATACCACGGCTGTGGAGTTGGTACAGAAAACTTTTGACTCTGACTCCTCAGTTGATGATGCCACTGACTCTGACTCCTCTATTTGTAATTAGACTAACATATTTACTGTGTTTGTTGAAAGATCACAACATACAAGACACATCAAGGTATTTCCTGAATGCCAAAGCGAGACATCAGACTACTTCCTAGCACCCTAACCTGCTAAAGTTTGGGTTCTAAGGCTGTAGCAATGTAATTGAGACTTTTTTATATTTATTAAACAAGGTGCAAGCAGAGCAACATTTAACATAAGTCCATCCATCCATCCATCCATCCAATTTCCAACCTGCTATATCCTAACACAGGGTCACAGGGGTCTACTGGAGCCAATCCCAGCCAACACAGGGCACAAGGCAGGAAACAAACCCCGTGCGGGGCGCCAGCCCACCGCAGGGCACACACACGGGACAATGTAGGATTGCCAATGCACCTAACCTGCATGTCTTTGGACTGTGGGAGGAAACCCACGCAGACACAGGAGAACATGCAAACTCCACGCAGGGAGGACCTGAGAAGCGAACCCGGGTCTCCTAACTGCGAGGCATAAACATAAGTCAAAACCTAAAAAAAAATTTAAAAGGAGTATTTTTTTAGAATTCTATAAAGTAAAGGGTTGGGTGCTTGTCTAAAAGGATATAAAAGAAAAAAAGCTCTAAACATTCTACAAAAGAAAATTAGGAAAATCTTTCTTTACTAGTTCAAAAATATAAAATACATCCTACATACCAAAAAGAATTCAAAGTTAAAACTTAAAATGAAAAAAATGAACACCTGGAGCAATTTAGCAAATGATTGTTTTAAAAGGAATAAACTCACTTAGGTACATAACCCTTTCTTTTCAAGATTAAAGAATTGTTCAAATAAAACATTTAAGTGAATGAAACAAAATGGTTACATTAAATGAAATAAGTTACTTTGCAGAAGTGTAGCTGTGTTTGTTCAAAATCACCAAGATCTGTAGTTTTTAGTTTGCTTCATAGGACAGTTCTGGTAATAGTATGATGAATTCTCAAACAATTTCACAGACCAAATATCTTCTTTTTAAAAGTTTTAGTAAATTCAAAGAAAAACAATTTACACAAAATTGAGGAAAATTGATACTAAAGGAAAGAAAACTTGTTTAAAGAAAGTTCTGTTTAAGACTCACTTATCTTATCTATGTCTGTTATTTGCAAATGTATTTAACAGTCCATGTCAGCAATGAGACCATTTCCTAGCTGGCTTAATTAGCACTCTGTATACTGGAATAGATAAGATTAATTTACAGGGGTAAAAGACAATACCATATTCTAATAAACTAAAAGAAAATGATATTCTATTATTGAAATTAAGCAATTGTAGCATTAATATTAAACATTCAAACATTGGCTCTTACAAGAAGATTAAAAAATATATCTGTACACAATTTATTAAATTAATGTTGTACCCCTAGAATAGGGGTTAAAGTAAACCAGCGGTGCCCTAGGAGGGCATGAAGTAACAAAAAAGGAGGCGCGAATCTTGCCATATGTGGCATAATTTTGTTATGCGCAGAGAAATTTTAAACTTGTAGCGGTGTATCGGCAGCAAAAAATATAGGAATACTCGTACATTTTATTAGGGTTTCAAAAAAAGTTAGGGGGGTGCAATTAAAACTGTTATGAAAACTCAAATCGCAAATACTTAAAGGTTGAGAAATGCTGAAGTAAACATTGGACTCCATAATTTGCTAACATCTTCTTCTGTGAAACTGAATTGTTTTTGTCAGATCCTCCTTCATATAAGGCCATAAATCTGAGTTGATTAATTTTAATGCAGAGGAGTCTTTCAATGGAGTTCTAGCTACATCATTAATAACTCCTTCTGTATTCAGTTTCAATTTTCTACTTTTAGATATCTACTTGTTTTAATCTATCTTGCTGAAATATCTGTATTTGAACATCTTCTGGTTAGTTTGTCACACATCAGCGTCATCACTTTGCTTTTGAATGTTCCATTTCTTTTTATGTATGCTTCAAAGTCTAATTTATCACTTGAAGAGGATAATTCTGAGTTACCAATGATTCTAGCGTCTTTGTAATGTTTTTCAGGAGACTCAGGTAGCAAATAATCCTCCACTTTTGTTCAGGTGATATATCAAGCTTTTTCACTCTAACAACAATCTTTCAGGTGTTAAATCTTCAAATTGCAACTTCCTGGTGACATTAAGAGAGTGAGAAAGCAGGCTTACTAATTGTGCCCACTAGCTTAAAAAATGAAAAACAGATTTGTTATCCAGATCTTGAAGAAAGGTTTTTAGTTCAGGCAAACACCTGATCATCAAAAAATGCTTCTTCTGCTTGTTGTTTGATCCAAAATGGCTCCTTTATGAGGAAACCTCTGCAGAATAGCGTCTACTTTATGGGGTTAGGCTGTGATTACTACTTGCCTCAATTTGGCAATGAGAATACCTGTGTGCTGATCTTTCAACCTATAACATACTGCTAGTTGCAGTCGTGGAAGAAAATTTTAAACAGACACCCCCTATAACCATACCCACAAACTCCCCATCACACACACACACACACTAGAATTTAAGCAATAAAACACAGGCAGAAGAAAGTGTCCATCATAATTCTTTATCTAAATCTTGAAAGAGACAAAGACATGCTTTATTAGCCAGCGTTGCAAAGAAAAGAGTGTCCTCTGTGCTATATTTATACAAATAATTGATTAGGGCACTACTCAAAAAAGGAATTCATTACATAATCAGAAAACTTTAAACATGATTGGCTAAACCCCGTTGCTAACGGGACATGATAAACATAAATACCTTCAATGACCACAATTTAACCCCATCCACTAGGTTGATTAGGAAATCCTGTTAGCTTAGGGTGTATGTGACTTTTTAAATGTATTATTATTATTTTTATTTTAAGAGATGTGTTTATGAGCATGAGATTTTTGTCCGTTCATACTATTATTCTCATGGTTTGTCAAACAATGGTCTAATTTATAATCCAGCTGGGGACATCAACAGGAAACTTTGTACTTTTACAATACAACAATGATTATACCTTAAAATATAACATTTTCCTTTAAGTGTTATATAAAAAATAACAAAAAATGCATTTATCATAGTGAATTATAAAATAACAGCTTCAGCTTTTAAGCATAAGCCCAGAAGGATATGAGACTCAGACACATGTTAAGTGCACATTGGACCAGGGTTCAAATTCAGCTCTTACACAGTGTATGACTCATATGCTGAACTGGAAAGAACTTAGAGGCTTTTTCAACAATACCATCTTGTAGCAGCTCTTCTTAAATTACCTACAACTCCCAGCAGCCCCAGCAGTATTGTGGCATTGGGCAGATTCAAAGGTTGCAGAAGTTGCTGGGAAGAAGGATAATTAAGCTGTCTTTTAAAAAGCAAGCCAAATAGATTGCAAGTAGATTGTGATCATCTGTGTATATTTGTTTTTATACATCATTTACTATTGGATTACAGTACAACTATAATCACCTTGGATTTACAGTATGTGCTTGTATTGTACCTGCTAGTTCGTGTGATTTCATCTGAGCTGATAAAATTCTTCAACAAAGGTGCTTCTACAGAACTTCACACAACAACCTGGCATCTAAATTCATTCTCTCCATCATCCACACGCAAAGTGTTGATTGTTTATCGTCTACTGCAGCGTTTCTCAATCTTTAAGTATTTGCGACCTTAGTTTTCATAACAGTTTTAATCGCGCTCCCCTAACGTTTTTTTGAAAGGAGCCCACTAATACCAATTTGTTCTTTTTTAATTAATGATATATCATAGATGCATATTTTATTATACCTACTTAACTTTTATCGACATTTATCTAACTCTCTATTTATTTTTCTAGTATCAGAATGTAGTTTAAGTTAATTTGTTTTGGTTCCAATAGATGTATTTTTCATATTTTTGATTCTTGTTTTCTTTTTTTCACATCCTCGCTCCCCTTTTGTTACTTTGCCCCTAGGGGCCTGCCCCACGGTTTGAGAACCACTGGTCTAGTGTTTTGTGTTTTGTGGTTCATTTCTGTAGTGCTTGTAAATTATTATCACCGTCAGAGGAACTGGGGAGGGCATTTTTGTGTATGCGTTGTTTGTTTATTATCTTTACCCCCTTTTTTGACATCCACTGCACTCCCAACCAACCTGGAAAGGGGTCTCTCCTTGAACTGCCTTTCCCAAGGTTTCTTCCATAATTTTCTTCCTACAAGGGTTTTTTAGGGAGTTTTTCCTTGTCTTCTTAGAGAGTCAAGGCTGGGGGACTGTTAAAAGGCAGGGTCTTGCGACCATGGCCTATAGAAAAGTAAATTGCATTGTATTGTATTTTGTGTTGAAGTCTCCTCAATTAGGCCAGCTTTCTGGGTGAGCAGTGTGGAAGGAGTTAGAGGCTGAAGGTGCTCTGTGTCATCAGACACTAATATCAAGGGTCTGACATTCATAATAGCCATTACTTCAGACATGAAAGTTACAAACGAATCATTAGTGAGACTTGCCGTCTCTGCTTGCAAAAATATGAAGTCAAGTATTCTCAAGGCCATACCTATCGTGCGCTCCCATAACCCTCCCATGTGGGAAGTATGTTGGGGGATTGAAGTATCTTTCAACACAGTCAATATCAAGGTTTGATGTCATTCTTCACTCTTTATAAACTCCAATAAAATTAGTCCCTCTGTCTAGGCAGATGCTTTTAACTGGGCCTCTAACAAAAATTAACTGCCTGAAGGCATTGATGAAGCTTGAGGTGTCCATGAATTCAACTACCTCTTTGTGGTCAGCTTTGATACTCATACAAGTAAATGTGACTGGGCAGCGTTTACTGTTTGTCTGACCTTCTCTAGTGTCACGTGAGACAATAGTCCAAGGACCAAACACGTCAAACTATACATTAATAAAAGGAGGTTCTATACTAAGCTGATCAGAAGGTAAGTTGGCCATCGTCTAGGTCTGAAAAACATCACAAAGTTTCCTGCAGATGACACATTTAAATACTATGTTGCTTATAACTCTTTTTGCACCAAAAATCCATATCCCAGTGACACACAGATCTGTGTCTGTAAACAGATGCCCTTGATATTTAATCTGCTCATGGTAGTGGCACACTAACAAAGGAGTAATGTGATGACTTCCAGGGATTAATAAAGGGTTAATAAAGGGTCATTTTTTCAAGTGCAAGCTTGGGTTGCTTGATACGACCTCCAACTCTGAGCATTTCTTTCCCATCTATGAAAGGGTCAACTTTTCTTAGTGCACTGCTTTGGGAATGGCCTCTCCATTCCTGAGACACTGCAACTCCTTGTCATACATCTCTTGCCGTACAATGCAGATGATAATATCCCCTGCCGGTTTAAGTTATTCTACTGTGTGTGCTCTCTTATAGTAATGCCAGTCCTTACAGCTGCCCTTACCTACAGCAGACACTTTGAAGAGCTGAACTATGTGAGGATGATGCCAGCACAGACTAAGGTTTTCCAATTTGAGAGTCTTTCAAAGCAATGTGACCCACAAGACTGGGTTGCAGCAGTGCTACTGAATAGTAATAACCTCTGAGCAGATTTCTATATCAGAGCCTGGGTCAAGTAAGTCAAACGTTTCATGCCCTGCAGTTAACTGATTCACCTTTGCCAACAAAGCAGATACAGTAAGCCAAATTGTGTCCTTCAAACAACTAGCTAATGTTGTTCTTATGGCCTGCTCTGCTGGGTTTAAGTCTGTAGGTATGCAATGTCACTGCTTTGGATGTGTGGATGTCTGAATTCATAAAACCGCGCCATTAACAATAATGTTGAATCTCCTTGTCTCATTGTGAAGGTATCCTAACAGTACCTTGCTGTCTGTGTAAAATTCGGTCTCTTCAAGTACATCTATTTCTGATGAAATGAACTCTACCACTAACACTGCAGCACAGAACTATAGTCTTGGTACAGTGAGGTGTGGAGCCAGCTTTGTTTTTCCCATAACAAACCCAATGTTGCATTGTCCTTTAAAGGTTTGCGGTTTTAATGTAGGCTACAGCAGCTATTGAATTAACAGAGGCATCACAGAAGACATAGAGGTTCCTAGTCTGTATTTCTTCTTGGGGAGGGAATAAAGGAATGTGAACAGTGGGACTTGGCGGACAGACAGAACTTTCAGAAAGTTTCTCCAAGCCTTCCACCAATTTTTGCAGTGTCACAGACGGCCGGGGTCCTTGTCCGGCTGAGTCACCTCTTTGCTGTATGGACCAGGGAAGGAAGCCTGGTCAGGACAGTACCTCCCCCGTAATGCTAGATGGCAGCCCCCATGGGTTGCAGTGGTGCCTAGGACTCTCCAGCCAGGAAGATATGGCAGTACATGTAAGTGACGCCTATACCTGTCTCATCCCCACCACTCGACCGGTCATCACAGCTGCGTCCCGTGTAGGAGTTGCGGCTACTTGGTAACCAGAACTAAACAATACTGGTGCCATTTCACACTGCACCCCTATTTCTTTATTTACAGTACGGGTGTCACTTACTTGTACCACCACATCCTCCCAGCTGGAGAGTCTAGCGCCGTGCCACATCAGCCAATCTAGCACTGCCCCCAAGGGCGCATCCATTGTCCTCTCCAGCCTCTCTATGGTCTGTTGCAGCAGATCCAGAATCTGGAAAAGAGACTGTATGTGTTGGAGCAGATTCTCCAACTCCCGCATAATCAAAGATAAGTTAATTTCTGCGCAGGTCCCTTTGGGTGATCTTCAGGATCGGGGTGAAGGTTCGCTGTTCCTGCCTGTAATCTTTTATCAGCGGGATGCTGACACACACCCTCCATCCTCTTACCTGACATGCGGAGTAACTCCGGGCTCTTCACTGCCCTCTCCACCATCGGATGAAGCCCATCGGGGAGAGACTTTGGGCGCTCCTCCTCCTGCCATTGTTCCTTGGTGAATAGCGGACCCAAATCTGCTTTGCTCTCACTCAAGCTCGCCCTGCTGTCATGCCATGAATCGAAGTCTCCAGGACATCGGCATCTAGGAGATAGGTATATGAGCAGCAGCAAGAGCACCCCTTGGCGGAGCCCACGGATCCCAAAAGGGCTGCACAAAACTCTAACTCCTTTGAAGCCCTACAGGAGTCCTAGGCACTGCAGCAACCTAGCGGGGTCTGTCGTTTGGTATTCCGGGGGAGGTACTGTCCTGACCAGGCTTGCTCCCCCAGTCCATACAGTGAAGTGGTTTCACGGCCTGACAAGGACCCTGGCCATCTGTGACAGGAGACACTGGACAATCCCAATCACTTGTCTCCATAGTCATTTACTGGAGTATTGCTTTGCCCTGAATTGTCATTAGAGTAGTGAAACCAGAGCAGGGAGTTGTAAAAACTATTAATGGTAGACTAAACACCGCTGTGAGTAAAGGGTTTCTCTTCATTATTTACTTGAAATGCAAAGGTGTCAGTCTTTAAACTCCAAATCAGACTAAGACTATGCTGTTTTGGCAATGTGTCGTTCCTAGATTAAAATCCTTTAAATCGCTAGCATAGTCTCCTGATGGAAACTCCTTATTTACCTTGTTTAACTGTTAGCAGTAATTTTGTGCAACCTAAGGTTTGAACAAGCAAGTGTTAGGGGAACCTGGGCCAGGTACAAGCCACAGTAGCTACAAGGTGTAGCCACAGCGATATAGTGCAAAACATAAATGAAACAGGCAGCAGTCCCAAGAGTTCAGACCATACTTTTGTTCTCTTGTCTTCTTTTTTATTCTCCTTTTACCAGAAATATATATATGCTTCAGTTTCTGCATAGATCAACATGCCAATCAGTTAAACAATGGTGCAAGCCAAATTTCCTCCTCTAGAACAAATAGTGTAAACACATTTACTTTGGCAATAATGGTATTGTGGCCAGAGGAAGCAGACAGTTCTGTTATCACCACATTGTGTGTGAATGAGATACTTAATCAAAGCAGGTAATAGATAAGCATCAACAATAACCTGGAACAGAATTGTCTGCCTTTTCTTTAAAATGCTAGTGTATAGCCCATTACACTAAGCAACACACAGAAATACCATTTTCTTTAGAATACTGAATTATAGTCCATTACACTTTCCCCTACTTTTTTTGAGATGTCTCCTGACATCTTGCTGTAAGGCTTGCTTCATCAATGTTCCCCACCTGGGGTTCAGCAACACTGGTCTCCATTTCCAGTCCTTGTTCCTTTGATGTTTCTTGTGAAGGATTTCTGTAAGGTTGTCGTAGTTCTCATGGTTCAGGGTAGAATTCTCTGGCCTTGGCTCTGAGCCTGAAGTGTGACTCAGGTTCTGTGACCTAAGATCTGACATTCGCAGGAAAGCGTGGCAAGTGGCAGGGGTCATATACAATACAATACAATACAATACAGTTTATTTTTGTATAGCCCAAAATCACACAGGAAGTGCCGCAATGGGCTTTAACAGGCCCTGCCTTTAACAGCCCCCCAGCCTTGACTCTCTGAGAAGACAAGGAAAAACTCCCAATAAAAGCCTTGTAGGGAAAATGGAAGAAACCTTGGGAAAGGCAGTTCAAAGAGAGACCCCTTTCCAGGTAGGTTGGGCGTGCAGTGGGTGTCAAAAGTAGGGGTCAATACAATACAATACACAACAGAACAATTCCTTAAGACAGCATAATAATAAAAATTTTAGAATTACGGTTTAACAGTAGATGATATGACATAATTAGGTTTCGATATTTTTAGAGTCCTGGAGACCTCATCCATCTAGCTGCATCTCCATTTGGCCATGCCACGGCTGAAACATTGCTCCGATGAAAGGACCCCTCTTTCCCATGATTCCTGTGATCCTCCATCAGGGATGACTTTACCATAGGCAGGCAAACAACTTGGCAGGTGGGCCGTGGCACCAATGGCCACATTTGGGTACCGAGAAAAGAAACAGAATAGGTGAGGGTTAGTATTCAAATATAATTATCATGTTACTTATGTTATAGTGCTAATGACTAACAACAGAGATGCAGTATGTACAGTTAATCAGCAGCTCTAGTCAGGATATGCTAAACTGAAGTAGTGAGTCTTCAGCCGGGATTTAAAGGCTGAGACCGAGGGGCATCTCTTATGGAAGCAGGAAGACCATTCCACAGTTTAGGGGCCCTGTAACTAAAAGCTCGACCTCCCACTGTTATTTTATTAATCCTTGGAATCCTAAGCAGACCGGCATCTTGAGATCTTAATGTGCGCTCAGGTTTGTAAGTCATGATAAGTTCAGACAAGTAAGCGGACCTTGGCCATTTAATGCTTTATATGTTAAAAGGAGGATTTTGAAATCTGCCCTAAACTTAACTGGGAGCCAGTGTAAAGATTTAAGAACTGGGGTTATGTGTTCATATTTTCTTGTTCTTGTAATAATTCTTGCAGCGCATTTTGGATTAACTGGAGGCTGTATAGAGAACAGTTTGAACAGCCAGTGAACACCGCATTGCAGTAGTCAATCCTACTAGAGATAAATGCATGAATTAATTTCTCACAATCCTGTTTATTTAGAAAGCGCCTTAATTTCCTAATATTTTTAAGATGGAAAAACATGTTTTGGACGACTTTGTAATATGCGCTTTAAATGACATGCTAGAGTCAAAGATAACTCCTAGATTGCGGGCTGATTCAGTAAAATTAATTGGGATTCCAACTGAGTTAAATGATGACAAAATATTGCTGTGATCAGCGTCATTCCCTCCAACAATTAACATCTCTGTTTTATCTGTATTTAAAGACAAGTAGTTCTCATTCATCCATTCCTTTAATTCACTAACACAACTAATTAAAGACAACATCGGAGAAACTTCATTTGATTTAAATGAAAGGTATAACTGGGTGTCATCTGCATACAGTGAAAATTAACATTATGTTTCCTAATGAGAGATCCCAGTGGAAGCATGTAAAGTGAAAACAGTAAAGGTCCCAGTACTGAGCCCTGGACACCATATTGAACTTCTGTGTATAATGATGGAGTACTGTCAGCACATTTCTGTACATACTGGAATCGATTTGATAAATAAGAACTGAACCAAGCGAGCACGGGCCTGTAAGCCCAACATCGTTTTCTAGCCTGTGCAGTAAAATAGAATGGTCAATGGTGTCAAATGCTGCACTTAAGTCCAACAACATAATTACAGTGGAATTTCCTTCATCAGAGGATATCAGAATGTCATTTACAACCCGTGTTAGTGCCGTTTCTGTACTATGACCAGTGCGAAAGCCAGACTGGAATTTCTCAAATAAATTGTAATGCGTAAGGTGTGACTGAAGCTGACTGGCGACTACTTTCTCTAGTATTTTAGAGAGAAATGGTAAATTTGAAATAGGCCTATAGTTATTTAGTATGTGTGGGTCTAGGTCTGACTTTTTAAGTAAAGGTTTAATGACTGACACTTTTAGTGCATCAGGTACTGTGCCATGCAGTAATGAACTATTGATAATGTTAGAATAGGCTGCAAGAACATCCATTGCACTTTTACTAGTTTTGTTGGCACTGGATCTAGGGAACAAGTAGTGGGCTTCATTTTAGTAATTAAAGTTAAGACTTCCTGGTGAGTTACAGGATTAAAATTATTAAAGTGCTGAATGCAATGTGACAGGGTCTGCTAAGCTAGTATTTGGTTTGTACTGTGATGCTGAGATCTGGGATCTTATATTTTTAATTTTCTCATTGAAGAAGTTCATAAAGTCTGTACTGCTAATATCTGTTGGTATTTTGCACTGTTGATCTGAATTCCCATTTGTTAATTTAGCCACTGCTCTAAAAAGTACCCTAGGATTTTTATTATTGCTATCTATTAATGTAGAATAGTATTCTGAGCGAGCTTTAAAGAGGGCTTTTTATATTTATTTACACTCTCTGTCCATGCAATTTGAAAGACATGTAGCTTTGTTGTTCTCCATCTGCGCTCCAGTTTTCGACACTCTAATTTAAGAGCTCGAGTATTTTCATTAAACCAGGGAGAGTTTCTATGTGCTTTGATCACTTTTGTTTTAGGGGAGCCACTGTGTCCAGAGCATCTCTCAAGGTCACATTATAATGTGATATTAGCTGATCTAAATTGTTTTCCACGTTTACATTTGATGTTAACTGATCTAAATGGTTTTCCACAATTACACTCGACTTACTCAAGGTATCTATAAATTTTGAAGCAGAATTACAATCTAGATGTCGCACTGTCTTTGTTTTAATCTGCGAGTGCTGGCATGGGCAGAACTAAATCAAACGTAATTAAGAAGTGATCGGAAATAACTACATTTAATGGAGTAATATTTAAATTTTGAATTTCAACTTTGTAAGTTATAATTAAATCTAATGTATGGTTATGATTATGAGTTGGACCTTTGACAATCTGACAAAATCCTACTGAATTTAACAAATAAGTAAAACATTTGCTAAAAGTGTCAGTTTCCACATCAATGTGTACATTAAAATCCCCCATCAGAACTACGTGATCATAATTTATAGCCAAATCAGACAGAAGGTTGCTAAATTCAGTCATGAACAATGAATATGGCCCTGGTGGTCTGTAGACTAGCACTATAATTGTGTTGGAATCTGTTTTAATATTTAAAATGAATGCCTCAAAGGATGTAAAGTTGCCTAAATTTTTAGGAGTGATTTGCATTTTGTTACAATGAATTATTCCAAGGCCTCCTCCTCGACCAGAATCTCTAGACTTATGAAGGAACGAGTATCCATCTGGTGACGCCTCAGCTAGGGAACAGTGTCACATTTACTAAGCCAGGTTTCAGTAAGAAGACACAGATCAGATTTTGTACTTAATATTATATCATTTACCAAAACAGCTTTAGTGCCAAGAGAGCGAATGTTCAATAAACAGCATTTAAAACTGCATGGTTCTTTCTGAACTGCTGATATATTTTTGTTTTAATTTGAATTAAATTTCTATTACAGATGCCCCTGGTGGAGTGTCTGGTTTTATCCCTTGGTCTAATTATACACCTTATTTTTGGTTATCAATTAATTTATGGTTTGTTTCAAGACTAAATTTACTGGATGCCCCACAACAGGGATTATGGGTAACAGCTTCAGGAAAATAACAGGTGGGATAAACAACAGCCTGTGATTTAAGATCACATGACTGCGGCCTGGATGGTGCTCTAATCAGTCAACCAGGCAGTTTTGCTGCCATATTTTGGGATAATACATAAGATCCCTCCAGTTAGGATGAAGACCATCTCTTCTGAAAAATCCAGGCCTTTCCCAAAAATCATCCCAATTGTTCACAAATGCTATGCTTTTATTTGCACACCAGGTTTCTAGCCAGCAGTGAAAGGAATGCAATCTGCTATAAATCACATCCCTCTATATAATCTTGGTAAGGGACCAGATACAATTAAATTCCGACATTTTGTTTTAGCTTTGGTGCATAGAGATGAAGTTCGCTTTAATACCTCAGATTGCTGTAAATAAATATCATTAGTGCCGACATGCAGCAATAAGGTAGATACTTCATCGGCAACACGGTCCAATGCGGCCTTTATGCCAGAAATCTTGGCCCCTGCAAGGCACTTAACATTAACTGCTGGTTTAACATAGTTTGGAATTCTAACATTCCGCACTATGGAATCGCCAATTATGAGCACTTTATTATTCTCAGTTTCCACAGGCGCTGCGGAGAGCTGAGAACCTGTTCTGGGTCCGAATTGGTGACCTGGGTGCTGGGGGACTAAATTTTGGATTCTTAGACCTCCATCTTACTGTTACCCACTCGCCCTGTGGCTGAATTGGTGCTGCTGATTTCGGCCTGCACTGACTACAGTGGGACCTGGAGAGACTGAAGCGAATCAGATGTAGCCGAATTGTCTAAACAAACCGAGTCGATCCAATTTTCGGTTTGCCTAATCGCTATCAGATTCCTAACGCGGTCCTCCAATTCGCGTATTTTCCCGACCAACTCTAAATTAACTAAACATTTTTGGCAGGTGAAGCTATCTGCACTGTCGGCCGGAAAACCTGAGCTGTACATACTGCAGGACACACAACATATAAACGTGCCCTCGATGGGCAGAGAGCAGATAGAACTTACATTAAATGTTGAAGTCATCTTTGCCGTTTTTATAGGTGCTTCTGCGCTTTCCGTGTTGAGCTGAATCACCGTCGCTTTAAGTTTCCACCACCCGCTAAGCGATCGACTTTAATTTCTCACTACCGGTTATTTCTACTGGTCAGCTGCCGGCTTTACCTCAGGTGAACTTGCTCGTGTGCTTTCGAAGGGCTACGTGCCTGTGGGAGACGCCGCCGCTCGCAGATCCGCTCTCTGCTTCCGCTCGCTGATCCGCTCTCTGCTTCCGCTCGCTGATGAGGTTTCAGCTTCCTCATCGGAGTGATCAGATGCTGAGTCTAGTGTCTCACTATATGTTCTTGCTGGTCTCTGCATTTTCCTTTTCACTGTCTTCGATTTAGTGTCTCTTTCAATAGGTAAGTCTTTGATGGTCCTTAGACAGGTGTGTCGCATTGTGGGTTCCTCAGTCTGAGAGGACCTGTTACACCTGTTTCCCGATTCCTGCCTCTTGGTACAGCCATCTGCTCTGTGTCCTATCTGACCACAGTGGAAACAGTGGGGGCACAATTTTTTTCCCCGCTGGACACATTCTCTGCATCTTTGTTTGGGACTGACTTCATACCTGAGAGTCCAGTTGTGGAAGTGCACGAATAGCTCTCCAACTATTGGCATCAGTATTTTTCACAATGTTTTCAAAATTCTCTGCTAGTTCTGACACTCAAGCTATTAATTGCTTCACAATCTTTTCAAAATTTCTTTCTAGCACAGATACTTCAGCAGTTAGCTGCTCAATAGTTGTACTTTGATCTTGAGGTGCACAGATAGCTGTCAGATTATCATTATCCTTAAGTTTCACAATCATTTCAAATTTCTTTGCTAATTCAGACAATTGAGCTGTTAACTGCTTAACAGCTGCACTGTCCACTTGCATCCTATCATTTGCCCAACTCACTTTAGTCTGATCAGCCTGTGAATCATCTTTTGCCTCTACTGAATTTACAGTGACTGACCTATGTTTACTCAGTGGGTTGAGTTGCTTTATTCTCTCTGCTTCTTCCCTGGTCGATCTAGTTATCTGCTCTAGTATTACAAAATCAGTTACCTTCAGGTCAGTGAGAATTGGTTTTAGGTTTTGTCTGATGTTATTTTTTTTAATTCAACCTTTGATAAAGGGTATGAAGAAATATGCCCTGCACTAATTTTCTGTCATAGCTGAATTCAGCTCCATGCTGCTCTGATGCGAGCAGCACACGCAGTCGAAGATCCATTATTCTATATGCAGATTCTTCAGGTGCTTCCCTATCTTGTTGCTTTGTATTGCTTAGTTCCTGAAACAGTTTTGTGCTGTTTTTTTCTCTAATGTGTAGCCTAAGAAATCATTTGAGTTCTTCTAATGTGAGATCATGAGAAAATTTTTGAAGATACCTGGTTTAACTACTTTTAGTACAGACTTAACAATTTTAGACTCAGTAAATCCCTCATGTAGCCCTACATCTATTTGTTTGCAAAGGTTACTGTATAAAGTTTCAGAACCCCCATCATAGACTTGGCCACCATAGACTTTGAACTTCCTGCGAGGCAGAAAAGCAGCAACATCACTAAGTCTTACCACTTGATCTGAAGTGAAATAAGGGAGGAATCCTTTCCCCAAGTCCCCAGAGTTCCTCCTATTTTCAAAGTTTGTGCCAAGATTTTTAGCTTGGCTCAAACGAGTATCCTGATCCAGTCCTGTGGTGATGACACCTGTACAATCCTTACTCCTAGCAGGGGTGAAATCTTTTCCAGTTTGGAGTTGTGAAATCATATTCTGGAGGTGAAGTAGGTGTGACATGCCTTCGTCCTCCAAATTTCTCAACTTATCACCCTTAACATAATCAAAAACGAAATCAAGTTCTTGTTCACCTAGTTGTGAGAGTTCTACAGTTTCATTCCCTTCTTCATCTTCTATAAATGCAGCCAGAATGCTGAGTTGATTATAATCCAGTAATACTAATTTCCTGTGGATATCTCAGATCAGCATCTTGCGCGGTCCGTATGTTGCCATCTCTCTTCTGTACCTGAAGCTGGGCTCTCTGGATGACACACTGAAAGGAGTCCTCCCAGAAGCTTCACAACAGGAATTCCCAGGCGTAGTGATGACTGTCATTACGACAGGGTGCTGATCCTGGACGAGCCCCCAATTTTTCCCGGCCTCACGGTCTAGGGGAACCTGGGCCAGGTACAAGACACAGTAGCTACAAGGCGTAGCCACAGCGATATTGTGTAAAGCATAAAAGAAACAGGCAGCAGTCCCAAGAGTTCAGACCATACTTCTGTTCTCTTGTCTTCTTTTTTTATTCTCCTTTTACCAGAAATATATATATGCTTCAGTTTCTGCATAGATCAACATGCCAATCAGTTAAACAATGGTGCAAGCCAAATGTCCTCCTCTAGAACAAACAGTGTAAACACATTTACTTTGGCAACAATGGTATTGTGGCCAGAGGAAGCAGACAGTTCTATTATCACCACAATGTGTGTGGATGAGATACTTAAAGCAGATGATAGATAACCATCAACAGTAACCTGGAACAGAATTTTCTGCCTTTTCTTTAAAATGCTAGTTTATAGCCCATTACACTAAGCAACACACAGAAATGTCATTTTCTTTAGAATACTGAATTCTAGTCCATTACACAAGCATGACTTGTGTTCTTTTCAGCAAGCTGACAGCAGCTTCAACAGAGGGCAAGGATTTCAATCCATCATCCATATAAAAATCTCTCTCTAAAAATTGTTTAACATCCTTACTGTATTGTGCTTCACCTTCCTGCTCACACTGTTTGAGACCATAAATGGCAATTGAAGAGGAAGAACTGCTTCCAAATACATGTACCATCATTCAATATTCTTCGAAGGGGTCATTATCCTCAAACCAGAAGAACCTTAAGAAGTTCCTGTCTTCTTCTTTGACAAGGAAACAATGGAACATTTGTTGAATATCTACTATAAAGGTGATAAGAGTTTTTGCGAAACTGGATAAGCACCCTGAAAGTTTATTGTTCATGGTCTGGGCCAATAAGGATGATGTAATTTAAAGAAACCCCACCATATTTAGAGCTGGAGTCAAACACTACTTGTCTAAAGCATGTCTAAGTGAAGAGAAACAATATAAGGCTTACTCCCTGTTGTTATAGAGGCGTTGTTTCGGAAGTTTAAAGGGGAGTGGGGCCACCCAATTGTTCGAGGCATCCTCAAGCAGTCCTGCCTTCATGATTTTCAGGAAGGCTTAATCTTCCATAGAAAGAGCAATTTTGTTGTTCTCTTTTGTCCTCAGGAAAATCGTGCACCCTAAATTATTCTCATCTTCATCAGATGAATGACCACTGTAAGGACTGCAGCTGACTGGATTGCTTGGTAGCGTTGAACGTTTCTTTCACCAGGCGATGATTAGGTCATGGCTGAAACAAGGATGGACGGCCATTCTCCAGTGTATTGTTAAACAGATTACTAACATCTGAAAGCTTGGGCACATCTCCCAAGCCCATCCTAGGTTCAGTTTCTGGCCATAAGGAGAATTGCATGAACAATTTATTTGTTTGCTATATTTATGAACCCTTATAATGTCTTTCCCAAGGAGCAGTAGTAAATGAGCCTGCAGATAAAGCGCTGTGCACTATGTCAAAAATTTAACGTAGGTAAAGGTAACCAGGTAAGTCCCGCCGTCACACCTAACCCAATGGGTCCATTCGAACATCTTCAAATGGACTTCATTGAACTAACACCATCTAAAGGGTACCGATACTGCTTGGTAATTGTCGATGTGTTCTCCCGATGGGTGGAAGCTTTCCCTTCCAAACATGCAGACGCCAAATGCCTTGATAAAAGAAATCATTCCAAGATGGGGAATGATAATGGTACCCATTTTGTGAATTTAGTAATCAATGAACTAACCACCTGGCTCCAAATTAACGTGCATCACTATTGCAAGTACCACCCTCAAAGCGGAGGTATAGTAGAAAGGTGCAATGGCACCCTGAAATCTAAATTGGCTAATATCTGTGAGCAGACAAATTAAACCTGGCCTGACACTTTTTGACACTTTTTAATCCTTGCCTGCAGGCCATTCCCAGGAGATTCCGCCTGGCTCTTCTGACGTCACTTCCGGAACCGAGCCTATCGAAGGAGACCTTGCCGGCTCCGGCCCCTGTGATGTCACGTCCGGGCTCGAACCAATGGCTGAGGACCTCAATGAGCCCGACCTCTATGATCTCACTTCCTGTCTTCCCCTTTAAAACCTCCTCCTTTTCCCTAATGCCTTCAGTTCTGTATTGGGCTCGGTTTTGTGCACAGCTGTGCTATCATTTGTAAAGAACGCTTTGCAGCCAGGAAACCAGATTATACGGGTGGCTGCCCCAAACCATGCTTTGTCTCATCGTGGCTTTTGTGACACAGTATATATATTTGTAAAAAAAAGTAATGCATGGTTAATGAAAGACTCGTCAATAACAGGTCCTGTGTTTCTTTTAAAAGTGGAAGGTGTATCTCAGTCAGCTTATAATGAACTGTCATTAGAGGCACCCCAAACTATAATAAATAACTCTGATATAATTTCATCTGGAAAAATAAACCACTATCTGGAAAAAAATGATACTAATAAACAGGACAAAAACATCAAATTCTGTTTTTAAAATTCATTGGAAAAAAAAAATCGCCAAAAATAGAGAAAGTGCGTGGAATTTTATTACTCACTTTTTTAAAAGATGGGTGGACTTCAGTTTGTATTGAATTGTAGTTTTGTTGTTAACAAAATACTTGTTAAGTCATCAAATTTCCATGAATGGACACTTATTTCTTAAACTCTTGCCTATAGTAACAGTTTTTTTCTTGTGTACACATATTATTTAGAATAACAAAGTGTCAGAGACGGCTGGGGAGGCAACCCGGCCCGGACGCCCAGGAGGACCGAAGGAGGGCTTGCGCCTTCCCCAAACCATGTGGGGGCGACCGCCCTGGTTGCTTTGAGGACCACAGGTAAGGGAGCTTGGAAGCTCAACCCTGTAGGGGCCCATGGTTGCTGCCAGGGGGCGCCCCGCTGCCTTCGGAGCCCTGGACCTCAGCACTTCCGCCACACTCAGAAATGCTGGGGGAAGAGGAAAGGGGACACCCGGAGTGCTTCCGGGTACAAGGCCAGTGCTTCCGCCACACAAGGGCGTGTTGGCGGGAGTTCACTGGAAGACACCTGGAGCACATCCAGGTGGATATAAATGGGGCCACCTCCCTCCATAGGATGGCTGGAATCAGGTCGAAGAGGACAGAGCTCAGAGGAGAGGAGAGGAGAGGAGTGGAGGCGGAGCAGAAGAGAAAGGCACTGTGTGAAAGGCCTGGACTTAAAAGGGTGATTGGTGCTGCGGCACTGGGTTGATGCGCTTTATCTATACTAATAAAAGGCAAAGCCCTCACTGACTTTCTGACTGACTGACTGACTGACTGACTGACTCACTCACTCACTCATTGACTCATCACTAATTCTCCAACTTCCTGTGTAGGTAGAAAGCTGAAATTTGGCAGGCTTATTCCTAACAGCTTACTTACAAAAGTTAAGCAGGTTTCATTTCGAAATTCCACACGTAACGGTCATAACGTCGATAGCGATCGACAACGTCCGCCATGTTGAACTTTCTTATTTATGGCCCCATCTTCACGAAATTTGGTAGGCGGCTTCCCGCGCTAACCGAAACCGATGTACTTACCGATGAACTTTCCAACGTCACCAATTTTCAAACTTCTCGTGTAGGAAGAAGACTGAAATTTGGCAGGCTTATTCCATACAGCTTACTTACAAAAGTTAAGCAGGTTTCATTTCGAAATTCTACACGTAACGGTCATAACGGTCGATAACGGTCGACAACGTCCGCCATGTTGAACTCTCTTATTTATGGCCCCATCTTCACGAAATTTGGTAGGCGGCTTCCCTGCGCTAACTGAAACCGATGTACGTATTTATTTCGATGATATGGCGCCACTGTTGGCCGCCATATTGAACTTTCCAACGTCACTAATTTTCCAACTTCCCGTGTAGGTAGAAGGTTCACCCCATCTTCACGAAATTAGGTAGGTGGCTTCCCTGTGCTAACCAAAACCGATATACGTACTTATTTCGGTGGTATGATGCCACTGTCGGCCGCCATATTGAATTTTCCAAACGTCACTAATTCTCCAACTTCCCGTGTAGGTAGAAGGCTGAAATTTGGCAGGCTCATTCCTTACAGCTTATTTACAAAAGTTAAGCAGGTTTCATTTCGAAATTCTACGCGTAACGGTCATAACGGTCAACAATGTCCGCCATATTGAACTTTCTTATTCATGGCCCCATCTTCACGAAATTTGGTAGGTGGCTTCCCTGCGCTAACCAGAATCGATGTATGTACTTATTTCGGTGGTATAACGCCACAGTCGGCCGCCATATTGAATTTTCCAAACGTCACTAATTCTCCAACTTCCCGTGTAGGTAGAAGGCTGAAATTTGGCAGGCTCATTCCTTACAGCTTACTTACAAAAGTTAAGCAGGTTTCATTTCGAAATTCTACGCGTAACAGTCATAACGGTTAACAACATCCGCCATGTTGAACTTTCTTATTCTTGGCCCCATCTTCACGAAATTTGGTAGGCGGCTTCCCTCGCTAACGAAACCAATGTACATACTTATTTCGGTGGTATGATGCCACTGTCAGCCGCCATATTGAACTTTCCAACGTCACTAATTCTCCAACTTCCGTGTAGGTAGAAGGCTGAAATTTGGTACTTATTTCGGTGATATGATGCCACTGTCGGCTGCCATATTGAACTTTTCAACGGTCTTGTTTACTTATGGGCCCATCTTCAAGAAATTTGGTACGCGGGTTCCCAACGTTAACGAAATCCTACTTATGTACATATATACATCCATAGCCTGCAGCTCGGTCACTGTGTGGGGCGGCGTTGGGTCTCCCATTCCAACGCCTCCCACGTTGTTGGCTGCCTGCCTACATTCCCTTCCTTGCTTCGCCACGGGATTCATGTCTCCCTGCTGATAACTACAGCCTTTTTTATTTAATCCACGGCTTCTCCGCTGTTTTATTGTTCATTTATTACGATTATAGTTATTGTGTAGGTATTTTAGACTTACTTTACATTGTTCAGGAACCCATTTCCTTTATCATTCCAACCGTACCCCCATTAACATGTCTATCGAGGTGATCACCATCGATCAAAGAACTGTTACATACCGAGTGGTTTCGATGCCCGGAGATGGCACCTACCTTTTCCATTCTCTGTGTTATATATTGCATGACCATATCAGGCACACTCTTGATATCCGGAGGAACTTTGTGTCTTATGTATTGAATGACTGAGACAGGTTCAAGGTGTGAACTGATGACGGTACAGGAGATTATTATACTACACAGGAGCACTATAAGAATGAAATGCTTAAGCCCTTCACCTATGCATCTGCATGTGAGTTGATGGCTGCCACTGTATTGTTTGGTTGTCGCTTTCAAGTGTACCGAAATGGCCAAATATTTTACACCTTTGGACAACCGCCAATGCCTCTTCAACATCTTAGATTCCCAGGTGACAATTTCAGTAGTGGACACTTTGATGTTTATGAATGTTTAAACTCTCAAAAGCTCGATGTGAAGTTATCGATGAAACTGGTTGTATACTTACAGCGCTTGACAGATGCCATCTCTTCAACACAAGTCCTACAAATACTGTCATAATTGAAACAAACCATGAAACTCAAACCGATTATGACAGCAGCAATCCAAGCTGTGAGATTTGAAACAAGATTACTGTTCACATGGCCAACTGTACGTTGCATGCTCAAGAGTAAGCTCAGCGCACAGCTTGGTCATATTACAACCAGAGGGCCAAACTCACAATTTGGTAGACAAAGAGATCCTTAACAAATAATTATTGGTATATTTTCCCTCAGTTTAAAAAGATTTAAATTTCTTCTTAATAAAACTTTTAAGGCAGTACTTTGCCACTGCGAAGCGCGGGTATTTTGCTAATCTATACTAATAAAAGGCAAAGCCCTTACTGACTCACTCACTCACTCACTCAACAACAACAACAACAACATTTATTTATATAGCACATTTTCATACAAAAAGTAGCTCAAAGTGCTTTACATAATGAAGAATAGAAAAATAAAAGACACAGTAAGAAAATAAAATAAGTCAACATTAATTAACATAGAAAAAGAGTAAGGTCCAATGGCCAGGGGGGACAGAAAAAACAAAAAAACTCCAGACGGCTGGAGAAAAAATAAAATCTGCAGGGATTCCAGAGTATTAGACTGCCCGGTTCCCTCTGGGCATTCTACCTAACATAAATGAAACAGTCCTCTTTGTATTGAGGGTTCTCATGGAAGGACTCGATGATGATGGTCACGTAGACTTCTGGCTTTTAATCCATCCATCATTGTTGGAGCATCATGATGCTTTGAGTAGGTGGTGACTCACTGACTGACTCACACATCACTAATTCTCCAACTTCCCGTGTAGGTAGAAGGCTGAAATTTGGCAGGCTAATTCCTTACAGCTTACTTACAAAAGTTGGGCAGATTTCATTTCGAAATTCTACACGTAATTGTCATAACTGGAAGCTATTTTCTTCCATATACTGTAATAGACTTCAGCACGATGGCCGTGGGAGGCGGAGCTGTGTCTTGCATCATCACGCCTCCCACGTAATTGAGTGCCTGCCCATATAAGGTAAATATTTGCGGGTGAAGGACTGTGCTTAGCATATTCATATGTAAAAATATCTGAATCACAAACTGATGTTAATTATATTTTGTCCATGAATACTTATTAAATAATTCCAAATAGTATGTCCGCTTCCTTTCATAGCTTTTCCAATGGTTGTGCTGCTTCCAGGCATGTATTTTCGTATTAAAGCATTTAACCAATCACATTTCAGCCATCATTTGTTGCCAGGCAGAGAGGCCTTCATAATCCGTTGTGCAGGCACTCTAACACAGAATAAATGTCGATTAACCTGTTGCTTCAACCAATCAGATTTTGATTTGGTGTCAGTATGGCCCTCTAGCAGGCGTACGGCAACGTCACCGTATTCAGACCCATTGAGTGGATAGAAGCCGATATGAGGAACTGTACGAGGCCACTGAACGCACCGCAAGCGCTCCGAGCGCAAGATCCTCGCGCCCGCTACAGCCAATTCCATGACAGGATTTTGGACAATATTATTTGCCAGACACAGACCAGATTTCATGACCACAAAAACCTGATGTTTGTCACGTTCCTCGAGCCCCAGAAGTTGCAGGAATACAAGAAAAATTTCCCGCATGCAGCCTTCTCCAGTTTAACACAAGAGCCACAGAGCAGTTTTTGATCTGTCTCAGCTAAAAACAGAACTGACTGTAATATATGCCATGGATGATTTTGCAGGAAAATCTCTCACTGATCTCCTTGAAATCCTTCATTAGAAAAATCTGAATGAGAGCATGGGGCAGCTGTTCACATTGGTATATTTGGCGGTGACCATTCCTGTGTACACTGTTTCTGTCGAGTGGACATTTTAAGCCCTAAAGCGAATTAAAACTTATGCCAGAAATATGACAAGGCAGGTTCGACTTTCAGCATTAGCTTCGATGGGGACAGAAATGTACGTTTTAATGGAACTGAAGCACACGGATAATCCATACGACAGAGTAATTGAACTGTTTTTGAGGAAAGAGAGGAGGATGGATTTTGTTTACAAATAATCCGAATTTTTGGTGAGTAAAATGTTGAGATTTTCCTAAATAATATTGCAAGTTTATGAGTTATTATTGATGTTTTTTATGTGTGTCGCGGCTTTGGCTGCAGTAGAAAGGAACTTGTTCACCCCTGGTTTGTCTATTCAATAAAGACATTTATTGTGGCTACAGGAGTTATCTATCTGCAATGCAGCGGCTCTTTATACTGTATTTCTGCATATTAAGATGGTTTTTATAACCATAAATTAGTTTTTGAAGGGCGGGTTGATTCAGACGGAGCAGTACTGAAGGGCTAGGTGTGAGATGCATAGTCCGCCGGCTGCTTCTTTTCATTCACCTTCCTAGCTCTTTATTTAAACACTTTTCCTTCTCACTTTTCCACTCCTTTGATGTCTTCTCCCTTTTCGTTCAAAATACGTGCCTCCTTGCCTTTTTTCAGTCAGCTCCCCTTACGTCACACCATGGTACGTTTAGCACAAGTTAATACCGGGAATGCCTGTTAAACATCTTACATTCACGAGTAGCAATTTCCGTGGTGAACACTTCGATGAATGAAACCTGTTATCTTTACAACGGTTGACAAACACGAAATGTAACTTCATAACAACACGTCCTCCAAATACGAACCTGATTGAAAGAAATAATGATAATCAAATACTTGATGACAGCAACGCTCATAACAGTCACAAAACAATTGCATTGACAATCAGGTTATGTTATTTTTAAAATGTTTCCTTTTCTTTTCCATAACTTCTTTAACACACTACTTCTCCGCTAGCGCCTGGTATTTTGTTATATATATATATATATATATATATATATATATATATATATATATATATATATATATATATATATATACCCCGATCTACATACTGTCAAATAAATGAACCACACGCCGTGGCGCAATGCGAGAGGCTTCACCTCTAGCTCTGAGGTTCGATTCCCGAGAGGGGTTGCAATGAGTGTGTACGCCTGATGAGTCCAGTATTAGGGCGAAACACGTGTCTCCTACTCTTTGCTTTACTCTACTCCAGTAAAACTATTTCAATATATACAGTATATATATATATATATATATATATATATATATATACAGTATATAAACATTTATTATATATACACACACACACACATACATATATATCAGCGCTTCCTGATTCATTTTACCCTCGCACCCCCTGTGACGGATGATCCTGATTTCGCTCCCCCTTGGTTTGAGAAGAAGTATGAAAAAATATAAGGTTAACGCAGAAAAACAGATGACCAATTGAAGCTTTATAAATAATGGAAACTTTATTCGCAATCAATAATTGTTTTGGTAAAGCCATACTCAGTGTAATCTTCCTTCCATGTTCTAATTTTTTCACGACTAGCCATGATTAAATGAACGGTAAAAAAGTAAGAGCGAAGCGACGGTGACTTATTGAGGCAGGCAGGCGAGAGCACAATAGCATGGGGCTCGATGTAGTGCGCGTCATGTCAATCTAAAATGTGCGATCAGATTCGAAAAAATGTATCTTTTCGAGTTCTATTTGGATATAAGTAGGTTCTATTTAGTCGACAGAAATATCTTTGGTAGGAATGTAAGTTGAATTTAGCCTTTACATTTCTATGGTGAAGAAAAATTTATGCAATGATGACTAAATTTAACTTACATTCCTACTAAACATATTTCTATCGACTAAATAAAATTTACTTATATTTAAAATTTAAATAGAACTTGAACAGATACGATAGTTCATAATACCCACGCAGCACTAAGTGCACGTAAGAGCGGAAGTCATCCATTTTAATAAGCAGCGTATTGCATTGATACGAAATAGCCTGCCCATTTAATTATTTAGGAATGGATAAATAAATTAAGATTTTGTACAAATAATGTTTTTCATTTTTCTTCCTCGATGGATTCTGGCACCCCCGCAACAGCTGCTTGCACCCCAAAGGGTATATATATATATATATATATATATACACTATATATACACTATATATATATATATATATATACACTATATATATATATATATACTCAGCAAAAAAAACGTCCTCTGACTTTCAACTGTTTTTACTTTCAGTAAACTTAATGTGTAAATATTTGTATGAACACTAAAAGAGTCAACACCATAAGACATAAACTAAAAATGTTTCACAGTGTGTCCCTGAATGAAGGGAGGCTCAAAATCAAAAGTACCAGTCAGTATCTGGTGTGGCCACCAGCTGTTTGAAGTACTGCAGTGCATCTCCTCCTCATGGACTGGACCAGATTTGTCAGTTCTTGCTGTGAGATGCTACCCCACTCTTCCACCAAGTTCCTGGACATTTCTGGGGGAATGACCCTAGCCCTCACCCTGCGATCCAACAGGTCCCAGACATGCTCAATGGGATTGAGATCCGGGCTCTTCCACTGCGAGGATGATCAGCTGTCCTTCCTGTCTCCTTGTAGCGCTGTCTTAGGCGTCTCAAAGTGCGGACATGGCAATTTATTGCCCTAGCCACATCAGCAGTCCTCATGCCTCCCTGCAGCATGCCTAATGCACGTTCACGCAGATGAGCAGGGACCCTGGGCATCTTTCTTTGGGTGTTTATCACAGTCTGTAGACAAGTCTCTTTAGTGTCCTGCGTTTTTAGAACTGTGACCTTAAATGCCTACTTTCTGTAAGCTGTTAAGGTCTTAACGACCATTCCACAGGTGCATGTTAATTAATTGATTGTGGTTAATTGAACATGCATGGAAAACATTTTTTAAACCCTTTACAATGAAGATATGTAAAGTTATTTGGATTTTTAAAACATTATTGTTGAAATACACAGTCCTGAAAAAGGGACGTTTCTTTTTTTGCTGAGTATATATACTGCTCAAAAGAATTAAAGGAACGCTTTTTAATCAGAGTATAGCATAAAGTCAATGAAACTTATGGGATATTAATCTGGTCAGTTAAGTAGCAGAGGGGGTTGTTAATCAGTTTCAGCTGCTGTGGTGTTAATGAAATTAACAACAGATGCACTAGAGGGCAACAATGAGATGACCCCAAAACAGGAATGGTTTAACAGGTGGAGGCCACTGACATTTTTCCCTCCTCATCTTTTCTGACTGTTTCTTCACTAGTTTTGCATTTAGCTACAGTCAGTGTCACTACTGGTAGCATGAGGCGATACCTGGACCCTACAGAGGTTGCACAGGTAGTCCAACTTCTCCAGGATGGCACATCAATACGTGTCATTGCCAGAAGGTTTGCTGTGATTCCCTGCACAGTCTCAAGGGCATGGAGGAGATTCTAGGAGGCAAGCAGTTACTCTAGGAGAGCTGGAGAGGGCCATAGAAGGTCCATAACCCATCAGCAGGACCAGTATCTGCTCCTTTGGGCAAGGAGGAACAGGATGAGCACTGCCAGAGCCCTACAAAATGACCTCCAGCAGGCCACTGGTGTGAATGTCTCTGACCAAACAACCAGAAAGACTTCATGAGGGTGACCCAAGGGCCCCATGTCCTCTAATGGTCCCTGAGCTCACTGCCCAGCAGCATGCAGCTCGATTGGCATTCGCCATAGAATACCAGAATTGGAAGATGTACCACTGGTGCCCTGTGCTTTTTACAGATGAGAGCAGGTTCACCCTGAGCACGTGACAGAAGTGAAAGGGTCTGAGAAGCCATGGAGAACATTATGCTGCCTGTAACATCATTCAGCATGAGCAGTTTGGTGGTGGGTTAATGATTGTCTGGGGAGGCATATCCATGGAGGGTCACACAGACCGCTACAGGCTTGACAAAGGCACCTTGGCTGCCATTAGGTATCAGGATGAAATCCTTGGACCCATTGTCAGACCCTATGCTGGTACAGTGGCTCCTGGTGCACGACAATTCCTGGCCTCATGTGGTGAGAGTATGCAGGCAGTTCCTGGAGGATGAAGGAATTGATACCATTGACTGGCCACCACACTTTCCTGACCTAAATCCAATAGAACATCTCTGGGACATTATGTTTTGGTCCATCCAATGCCACCAGGTTGCACCTCAGACTGTCCAGGAGCTCAGTGATGCCCTGGTCCAGATCTGGGAGGAGATCCCCACAACACCATCTGTCATCTCATTAGAAGCATGCACCGATGTTGTCAGGCATGTATACAAGAACACAGGGGCCATACAAAGTGCTGCGTACAATTTTGAGTTGCTGCAATTAAATTTTGGCAAAATGGACTAGCCTGCCACATAATTTTTCTGTAGGTTGATCATTTTCATTTCCATCAAACGATGTGGCATTCTTTCGTTCCGAACACAGTCTATATCAGTATAGATATCCAGGAGGATTTCTTTTTCCCATTGAGATCTGATGTGTTTTCAAAGTGTTCCTTTAATTTTTTTGAGCAGTTATATATATATATATATATATATATATATATATATATATATATATATATATATATATATATATATATATATAATGTGTGTGTGTGTATATGTACTGTATGTGTGAATATATGTAGATATGTATATATATATGTGGATGTATGTGTATATATATATATGTATGTATATATGTATGTGTATATATGTAGATATGTATGTATATGTATATATATGTTTATATGTGTGTGTGTATGTATATATATGTATGTGTGTGTGTGTATGTATCAGTGCTTCTCAATTATTTTCTGTCATGCCCCCCCTAGGAAGAAGAAAACATCTCGCCCCCCTCGCGACTATAAATAGTATCATTTGTCTATAAAATTGTTATAAGTACACCTCTGCATAACACTGTATCCTTATTAACGTAAGAGAGAATAAAAAGAAAGAAATATGGACCAATGTACAACAAAGAATAGATTTATTAAATGTAACAGAAAAAGATTTAAAGTGCATTCTAAATTCAAAAAAAATTTAAAAGAAAAATAAAAAAGCATGTTCCCCGAGGTCAAACGTGCCCCCCTTGACGGAGCCACCGCCCCACTATTTGAGAAGCACTGGTATATATATATATATATATGTGTGTGTATGTGTGTAGATATGTATATTTATGTATATATATATGTGGATGTATGTGTGTATATATATATATATATATATATATGACAGCAACACTCATAACAGTGACAAAACAATTACACTGACAATACTTCTCCTCTTGGCTGGTATTTTGCTAGTTGTATATAAATAAACGTGTGTTGGTGCAAAACATCATGTCTACCTGTCTGTGTCCGGGCTGTACCCCACAAAAGATATATGTGAAAAATATAAATCCATAATTTTTAAGAGATAGTTTGAAAGTAATATAGTACTAATAAAACAATTGTAAAATGAGAATAATAATTTATTGTTTTATACTGAGTATTTGAAAACCTTTTAGATTCCTGTTACATCCAAAGGACATGTGATGGTGGTCCCTAGAGGGGTTGTAACCCTGCATAAGAGCTGTCATGGAACAGACATGCATTCAACCAGTAATTTAATATCTGATGTATTATTATATGTTAATGTTTTGGATATTGTCGTGGCGAAAAATTCATCATCAGTAGGCTTTTTATCTAAAAATAAAGGCTATTAGGACTCGAGATAGACAGACAGAGTTTTAAGGCTTTATTGCAATAATTTAACCACACGGACTCAACCCAATTCGGCTGAATGAGATTGAGCCCCGATCATTACAGCCATTGAAGTTTTTATAACAATTTCTTATCGTTTTGGCTCATTCAATTAGCTCATTCTGCACCTGCTTTTACTGCCCATTGTTTCTCTTAGTGTCTGTTTGGCTTATTTTGATTGGTCTAAGACTGGGTGGATGGCTTCCTCTGACCATCTTTGGGCCACTCTATGTAATTTCCTTTCTTGCCCGTCTCCTCTGACTCCCTTTTTACTCCTGTCTGGCCAGACCTTGAGTTTCTACGGGAACCCTTATTATCTCCTTACTTTTCCTATTACTGGCCCCCTTATGGAATTTGTAATCTTTCTATGTTGTTCCCATTTTCTCTAACTGGCCAAGGTTTCAATTCCATATATGGGTTTCCTCTCATCGTTTCCTCTCTTAAGCCTTCCAAACTTTTTACAATAGTGACCTGAAGCTTAAGCTTTAATTAAAAAGAAGTATACTATGTGCTTTCATTTGATCATTGCTTGGCATGCTTGATTTGTCTTAATTTCTACACTAAAGTTAATTGCTAATATATTCTTATAATATTTTTGTTAATGTCTGCATTTACTAAGATTTTCTCTTCCTGCATTAGGTCAGCGTGACCCTGCTTACAGCAAAAGCCTTTCTGCTGATTCAGCAACCCAGCTGGTTTCAGAGCCATCTTTATCTCTTCCTAGCCTTGAATCACAGGTGTTCTCAAACTCTTATCCTGTCCAAAACTGGTCTCGGTGTATCAATTTTCTGTTCTTTTCTTACTCTGGAAATTTTACTGTAAGCCTAAAAAATAATGCAATATAACTGATTATTTAGTTAACTATTTGCTAGACCTATCGTATTTGCTTTAATATTCTAATTTATGCTTAATCTAATGTTTTAGAAGCTTTTAATTACTTTTTATGGCTCTTATATGTTAATTTGTTATTCTCTTATGCTAATAAAAAATTTTCCTTCTACATTCCTCCCTTTTGAGGTTTAAGCAAACCTCAACATCTATCCTGATTCCAAAAGAAAGGTAGGGGATGTTGATTCAACTCTTCTTTGGAGCCCAATACGGACCTTTCACAGTTCTTCTCAATCTTCAACACCCATACCCCTCCTTTGGTGGCACAGGAGCCAAACATCTCCCCAATCAATCAACTAAGAGGAGTAAACGACTTCCTTGCCCTACCCTAACAGTCAAAAATATACATAATCAATCACAGGTGCAGATAAATCTAAACATCATAGGAATATCATATAATTCATGGAAGTCACAAAATAGTGTTATTATATAGCAGAAAATAATAATAATAATAATAATAATAATAAAACAATTGTCCATAATAATCACTTTTTTTCTTCGCTTGGAGAGATACACTTCCAGTGAATTAATAATTTTTTTTTCAACCCAGGTACTTTGCGCACCGTAGGGGGCCACCTCTCTGGGGAGCGGTTACTAGCACTTCACCCAAGGAGTTTCATCTGGTTTGGTATTTCATTATCCACATTGTTATCAAGAAGAGAATAAAAATCTGTAACTGAAGATGTCCATGGTTCAAGAAATTGGATGCACACTTGTTTGACAGCAACTCTAGTAATAACTAATTAGGAAACTGGTAATAAGCACCAAAATACCATTCAAATATACAACAATACCATTAAGAGAGTTATTTCTGCTTCACTAACATGAACCCCCATGATTCCCAGGTTCAAATAAAGCTAATACTAATTATATTGGTTTTACCTTTCCTTTCTAAGATGGATTTGCACTAAACACATAATGTATGTCCCAATTCCTAAATATGGTAGAATAACTATTTAATGTACCTAATTCTTTGTGTTCATCTACAATCAGACCTATAAATAATATTGTTGGTGGTGATACAGAAGGCATAAATATTTATCTTAAATAACTCACAAGTTCTCAGTTTTAGGTTGCCACCGCTGTGCACAATGAAAATCAGAGATAAAGTCCTTATACCCCTCACCACGCTCACATCTTAACACACTCATTCATAAAATTGCCCAAATATACACCCAGCTGTGGTCTCAATCTTGAGCCACCTTTACCACATTAATGCAGCCATTTTGTGGACAGTAGGTGTCAATCCTCCCTTCGGAAGACGTCAGCACTACCTTCCACAATGCAAATCACTGGGCTATTTCCAAGGTCACATTCATTTCAATTTAAATTTCAAGGGTTATACCCAAGCTTCTTATTAAGGATTCATATCTGCAGAGATCTTCAGATTTCATCTGGGCTTTTTAATTCACAGACCACACATTCACTACTGTATATATAAGACACTCCATCTCCTATGGGCCAAATTATTACTTCATTTCACTAATTTTATAATACATATACTTAACAAGCCATAATGTTAATCATTTGATCTGCATCACCATCAACATGTTAGCCTAAACTGTTTTATCCTATTCTAAAAGTCATGGATGGTCTGACCTATAGTAGGTGTCCCTTATCCCCAAAATACTAGTTATGTGTGTCATCCCATATACTTACTATTATTTTTTTCAATTAAATAAATGTACCTAAATGTAAAGCTCTACATTATTTGCTATAATACTACAATCAATAACCTAGAATATCTAAACTAGACTGACCCTAACTAGTAATAGTGCATTGCCCATGCAATGACAATCACTTAACAATCTCTAATAGATCTCTTATGTTATATTAGACTCAATTCTGATTAACTTTACAGATCACAAAATCATTGGTCCTTAAAGGTAACTTATTATCCCATACTAAATATCAGAAGGCATATCAAAACATTTATCTAAAAATATCTACTCTTAACCACTATGAATTTATAATAATCACGTAGTATTCTCATAAATGCAAACATTCACTAAATGCATACTATTTAGGAAACCCTATATTCTGCTTTGCTTATGTGGAAGACAAATGTTCTCTTCATTCCCTTGCACTAATTCATGTCTGAGAAGTAAGCTTTACTAAACCATGCAAAAGAATGCTTTGTTTTAGCAAACAGAAAAATATTTGTGCAAAGGACTCAAGGTCTGAGCATTCCACACATGAGTCTGCCTTATCACGTTTTCCCTTAGCTTACATCTGAACGCCATAACAAAAGGGGCCAAGAAATCAAGTTGCATAAGGGGCGCTGAAGGAGCTCAAGGATTGTGTATAATAAAGTGTTGACTGTTGCAATTTATAATGATATTAAATCACGCATTCTAGGGGTATAAAACTGGACCCCACCCAACAGACGGGGTTCAGAAGAGCCCTGACACTGTCATGTACATTTGATTGTCTGCTTTTCTGAAACTCTTCTCACCGTGACTCTGAAAATAAAGCTGCTTTATAACCGCACCTGCTGTCGGGTCTGAGTTTTCGTCCACACTTACAAATAATTAGCTTTCCCTTCTATAGCTTTCATAACTTTATAGTTCAAATACTTTTAATTTAAAAGATATTGCTATTTGTCAAACAAGTGGACAGTCAAGGTAGGCTCCAGCAAAGAACATCGAGCCCTGCAGAGTAAAAGTGTGACAAATTTTCTTCTCTGATAAGGATTAAAGCAGGTGTTGAGGTCCAATATCCCAGGTAAAAAGGACCATGTCTAGAAGTCTTGGACCAAAGCAGGCAGATGTCATCTATGATTCGGAATCCATGATGATCTTTTGGGCTCAAACATCACCAGCACAGTTGAGCTCTTGGCAGCAGGTATCCATGATGCCTGGAACGGGAATCGAAGTGCGTTGTCCAGTAGTCAGCTGATCGATGGCCTGATTCACGACTTGATTCCCTCTCTGGTATGGCTGGGTCCTCCTTGAAGTCAGATGATTAGTTTATCTGCAGACCTTTATCACAGCCCAATCTCTGCTTCAACTTCAAATGCTGTCATCTACGATGCACTAGGAAAGAACAGCTTTCACCTGCAGATGTAAACGCTCATTTAAATAGTCAGCATATTAATTCTTCATTGGTATCTACTTATGGATCCAAAAAATAATATGTCATAAGATGTCAGATCTGTTTCGTTGGGGGTACCCCTATTAAAAATATTGATAGCAGTGAAACAAATGGTCATTTCAATCCAGTCTGTGCTTGTCTAAGTCAATTTGTCTTTAAACAGTTAGAGTAAAAATTTAAATTGATAAGCAACAAAGTTCAAGTCCTCCTGTTTCCAGTTTGGCTGTGGTTGCAATTTCCACTTAATTGAAAACATGTCCCAAGTCATTATAAAAATAAAGTCAATCAATGTACAGTATTACAAAGGGAAATGTACTCAATAATAAATCATTACAAAAATTGGTCCCAATAATATTGACATAATATTCAAATTATCTGCATTTGTTCCATAATAATTAAAAAATAGTTCCAAAATTTAAACTGGTTTCAAAATTTAAAATTTAAACAAAATTAAACATACTTATACCAATACTTATTATACCAACCCTTCCCCCCTTATTGACACTTGTGTCAGTATTGCTGTTTTTATTTTTACATGTAGAGGAGATGTGGAGCAAGAGGGTAACTAAAACTGATCCCAGTAATATAATTATTGAATAAAAGCCAAATTTTATAGCTCCCTTACAGGGAAGACAAATATGTCCAGGGATAGAGAACAAACAAAAGCAAAGAGAAGGTTGAGTATTTATTAGTTAAAGAGCCATGCTCCGTGGAAGTTGGTGTAAAAAATGCAAGAAGGCTTCAGTCAATTATAATAAATTTGTCATACTGTTCATTGTACCCCTCCCTTATATAATCACTGTCAAGTATACCAACAAACTCCAAAGAACATCTCATAATTAGCATAACAAGCAGAGTCAAGAAAGAAATCCACAATCTGGACGAGTAAATTCTTAATCTTTTTCCTTTGTAACATTAAATATAACAAAAAATAGTTAGGCTCCACATTTCCTCTCCCATGTATCTAATTATAAAGCATTGTTCAATTGTGCAAAGTCCTAAAAACTGTTTTCTTTTTACACAAGGTGTTCACATTTGAGTATATTTGGACCATATATAAGATTAACAAGGTCAGTGAAGTAAAATATTTTATCCCTTCCCACTCAAAGCCCCTTAAATTATTTCAAATGTTATTTAGCAGCTAAAAAATAATCTTGGACTTTATCTTTTTTTATTACTAATTAGTTAATTAAAATACCACATACATTTGGATCTTAGTTTTTAGAATCTTAATAAAATTATTATTATTAAAATGTCTCATTCAATATTTCATTAATGCATCAAAAATATAAAAGTGAACCTTCCATTAGTTTTGTTGTGATACCAGTATTTCACTATATTTCACACAAACATGTCAATATTACACACAAAGGAAATGAGGAAAGAAATCAATATATTAGTGCCCTATAATGCAAAATGTGCCTTTATTTATTTACTATAAGGTCCTCTAAGAAATTTGCACATTCCTACCCATATTTAGAATGAAGAATCTACTTCTTTATCAGGTATTTTTTTCCCAGAATCTCAAACTAAGAAAATACTTTAAATCTACTTCAGTTACATACACTGATTTCGTTTCCTCATAACCTACTGCTAAAGTCACTTGATCTTGCACATTCTTTCATTATTATCTGTTAGATGTTTATTACATGTTTTTCAGAATGTTAACACCATTAGCACAGTCTGTTTTTCTCTTAGTTAACCCCCCTTATTCCCTCTTTTTTTTAGCATATTTTAGCATGGAACACTACCTGGACTGGAAGCCACTGTTTTTCTTCAGCTTCATTTACTATTTTAAAGAATGTCTCATTCAATTGAATTTTTATTCCTTTTAATTCAAATCCTCCCTTTTATCAGAGTCTGGCCAGTACTCAAATGAAAGGGGTGCTCATATAATATGCCTAATCTGGAGACTTTTCACACCACCTGTTCATATCTTTTTAATTTTAGAATTAAGAGCTCTTTTAATTTCAACATTTACATTCATATTCTCACACACATTAATATCAATTATTTCATCCTTGCAAACAACACCACATATTTTTACACATACTTTTAAACACACTGAAACTTATTTAACATACACACATAGGGATCCCTTTAATACACTATACAACATACACAAAATTTACCCAAACCATTGTATCACACTCAACCTTACCCCAGTTTTAGTACTTATTATTACTTATTATTTACTGTTACACACTATATTTGGAAACAATGCAGCAAAGGAATCAGAAAGAGAAAATTAATTCTGAAGAAGACAAAGTTCCATTCTCACTTAACATTACCAATCAGGACAAACGAATATAAAACAGCCACTAATGACGTTAGCTGGTGTTAACCCTAGGAAACATAACACGATCCTACTTAGCTCGAAACGGCGCTGGTTTCTAGATCAAGGAGACTCCATTGGCGGAATGACTCCGCGACAACGAGGAATTGCTTCCGTGGCGATCCTATTCCTGCGTCAATTAGGGCAAATCCAACTATCGAGAAATCACGCAGTTCGATACCACAGCAAGACGGCACTCCCAGCAAAAAGACTAAACTGTCATTGAGAATATTAACTCAAAACAAATAACATGTAAACTTCAACACAAATCACAAATAAACTCGAATCTTAGCATAAGTGCTAACCACTGCGCCACCACACACTCCACTGTAATATTCCCTATAGAGCACAATTTCACATACACACATCACAAGAAAAAGAAAAGGACAGAAGTGAATTGAAAGACATTGTTTCTAATGGATGTTGTAGTTATCAAAAGTGCACTTTTCCTTAAGACTTGATCAGGGTCCGAAGGAAAGATGCCTTGCATATTTTATAAACATTTGTATAATTAAAAGTGAATGCGTTTTGCATTTTATCAAATGTTACACATACTCAAATTTATTTTAACCCATATTTACTCAGAACTCTGGAAGTTTAGATACAAAATTCATTTTAACCCATTTTTTTAGTCACGAACGAGCTCTGGAAATTTATATGCACAAGGCAGTTTCAGCAAATCATAATTGAACTACATTACCCAGAAGTCTCCATGTTTTCGCTTTCTTACTCCCAAACACACACACGCACACCCACAGAACAAACAACAAGCATGCTGACACATTTTTAGCACAAACATATTTACAGACACACATACACAGAGAACCATTATTGCTCAAGCACACACATAATATACACGCACGCACACACATTGAATAAGTCCAGCACAGACATATTCACACACACACAGACATTAGCGAGCGCCAGGTACCTTTGAAGTTAAATACAGTGCACTTTTCTTTTTTCGCGCATGATATTCTTTTCAACGCTTGTTATTCTTTCCCCACAAATATAAGTACATATATATACATATTTACACATAAATCTATATACTCAAACATTTTTTCTATCGCTTAATTTTCTTTTGATGCTATCCTCCTACATTTTTCTGAAGGCTGCTTTACTTATCAGACTGTAAATGCGGCTCGAATTGTTTTAACAGGGAGTAATATGAAGCATAACTATTTGAATCAAGTTAACCTTTTCAAAATTTCACATTTTAATATCCGAATTCTTATTATAGTACTTTTCTAATTAACCAAATGCTCGCACTTCCTCTAATTGTCTATATTTACGTTAATTATTCCTTTTTGATAATTTTACGAAATCCTACTGCTGCAAGGAAGGAAACCCATGCCAACTAAAAGTACTTAAATCATGGTATTAAATTTATTTTTAAGAAATTATGTCACTTGAACTACGTTAATGCTTTTCTGGATATATTTTTAATATATTCTTTCTCTGATCTTTAATTTATATTCGTCTTAATTAACTACTTTGGCTTTCATATATTTACTTGCTGTACCTCCTAACAGTGACAGCGTCTTGATAAAAATCTTCTCAATGTATCTTCCATGAAGAAATTCTTTGGTTACAAAATCTCACTCACACTCGTTATGTGCTTGATTACTTTATTGTATCTCCTGTTGGGGCTGTTCCACGAAGCGAGCTTAAAAATCGAGGATTATTTGTAATAGCCTCGCTTGAGTTAGCCTAACAGTTCACTTCAGGCTCATTGAGTTCCACGAACAAAATTCAGGTGTATTTAATCTCCGCTAATTCAAGCCAAGCTTGATAAGCGAGGCTCGTGCGCGTCCACGCGATATAAAAGGCAGCCTTGTTAATCGATGCTGGATAAGTAAGAATGGAAACTAAGGAAAGAGCTGCGTTTTTTTCGCAGGCGGAGCAAGAATTATTATTACAAGCCTATGAGGACTACAAAGCTATAATAACTAGAAGGGGAACACGAGCTGTATTATCAAAGCTCGTGAGGCTGCATGGCAGAAAATAGCTGACAAGTTAAATGCGTAACAACATGATTTTAGTAACTTTTGTGTTAAGGATGTCGAACTATTTAACAACTAAATGAGAACAGTTTCAAGCCTTCAAAATGTATAGTCATTAAAATTTTCTTTTACATATGCATTTTGTTACCAGTTGTAAGGTACTTTAAGGTTATTTTAACACATTGATAAACAGGACAGCATGTTAATTATATGGGTTCATCTTGGATAAAAAGTGATATATAATTGTAATTAATATAATTATTAATAATGCTTGGTTTCAGGAGCAACATGAGTGGAACGAAAAGGTCCTGGCAGCAAGTGAAGAATGCTCATTTTTTGGCATACGCTCTTGCTGCAGTATTGCCACATTATGCAAAACTGCACAGGCTACTACAATGTCACACGCTCTGTCTGGTGTAACTTTGAGATGCCGCAGGCAGTTAAACCTGGATTTTAACTGTCCAAATGTCATTTCAATGCGTGCCTTTGTCTTACAATGGCATGGTTGAAATGTCTTTCTGCTTGTGTTGCAGGATCTGTATATGGTGTGAGAAGAAACGGTAGACATGGGTATCCTCTGTCACCAAGCAGCACACCAGGAAAAATTCCTATAATGGAAAGTAGACACATTAGACTGTAGTATAATAAACTATAGTATATTTGTGAATTTTAGTTGACTTGCCTTGTCTGAGGCTTTGAGCCAGTGAAGACTCGCGAAAAATTCTGGCATCATGTACTGATCCTGGCCATTTTGCCACAATGTTTGAAATTAGATGTTCAGCAGTGCATACCATCTGAAACATTTTAGGAAATGGTAATGACATACATTGCTAATGTTGGACGACTACACTTTCACCTCTTGTATATAAATGTGAGATATTATCAGTACTTACCTGTACATTAATACTGTGATATGATTTGCGGTTTATGTAATCAGGCTCTGTTGGACCTGTTGGACCTGCTGGAGCCTTTATCCTCACGTGTGTACAGTCAATGGCTCCAATGACGTTAGGAAAGCCTGACAAATTAAATTCAGTTACTTATCAGGTAATGATTTATGTGCTGTAAATAAGTAGATGTTTAAAGATTAAGCACCATTAATTCCAAAGAAAGTTTCCTTAATGGCAAGAATTCCTCGGTGGCCAGGAAAGGTAATGAATATATTTAAAAAGGACTTTAATGCAACGCAAGCCTTCCTGATTTCACGGCACACTGTAGCTTTGCTTAAATGTTCAGCATCCCCCACACTGTACAGAAATGAACCACTGGCAAAATAACGCAAAGCGATACACAAAGACTGTGCAACCGTAAGGGCTTTAGAGCGATGTGTGTTTTAGAAATGTAAGGTTCCAATAACTGACACAAATATGCAATACTGTGTCTACTAAATCTATAGCGCTCGTATAAATAATCATCCGCAAAATGCAACGGATCTATCCTGGGCCAAAGTAATTGTGGAACCTGTTGCCTTAAAGCTCTACGAATGAGCCTCGCTCCCTCATCAACTGGATTATGAATAAATGGGCACGCCATGGTTATTCATGTAAAAGCCTTCAATGCACTCCTTGTCATTTTATACTTTCTAAGTAATTAGAATCGCCTGCATGTAATCTGTAATAATTTTATATTGGAGGGTCGATGTGTGCGAAAGAGGGAGTGAACAGCGGCAAAATAATCCCAGCCCCGCAGAATGTCGTGCTGTGACATCACATGGCTTGTCCAATCATATTCATCAAGCTAAACTAAGCTTCACAACTAACCTGCCACGGAGCAGGCTTGTCCAAGAGCATATGTTGGCATAGTAATTAAGCGGAGCTTCAGGTTAGCCTCGTTCGTGGAACCGAATTTCGAGAAATTAAACCGGGATTATCGAAATAAACCTGGATTTTGAGGTTAGCTCGCTTCGTGGAACAGCCCTCCGGTACCCACTATTTGGGTGCGGAGCTCGCTCGAATTCACACTTGTCTCCGCACCTGTGGCTTATTTTTACTACCACTAAGAAATAACAGAGCTTATGCAGTCACTCACACAATCATTCATTCCTTATTCGAGGGTGGGGCAAAAAATAAATATATCTGTGTCTGGCTACACTTCACCTAGCTGCTTTTACTATTTAATGGTGCAACCTTAATTACTGTTTTTCATTGCTATTAATAATTTGGTCACAAAAGCAGTTTCATCCACTGTACTCAAATGCTCTTCCTGTCCCGTTTTCTTTCTTTTCTCTTAATTCTTCCCCCTCATTTGTCACCGTTATTTGTATTTTAAATTCTATGTTTCCTTCTGTTACTGGGAGCTCATGTGATATACCCGACAGTGGTGCCGGTGGGATTTTATTCTCTACCTTTCTGTCAGTAAAGCACCAATTCATTCTGTCTAGTGTTGCGTCTCTTCTTATTGCTTCCCCATAAACACTTACATTATGTTTAGTTCGGTTCTTCTCTTATTTTCTCTTTGTTTGCTAACATCTTCTATTTTATGATTTTTTTATGTGCTCTATCATTTCTTTGCACAGTTCCAGGTTAAATGAACCTTTTCGGGGCCAGCGGTTTTGAAAACGTTTTGTTCTCTTATGCCATTTTTGAGATGATTTTTCAATAAGATCTTTGTGAAGGGGGTCGTCACACCCCAATATATCCACGGGCAACTCGCTCGCACTCATTTTAACTCCCTGTAGCCGTGGGTTTCCTATCGCCAATCTTAATTTTGAATTTCTATTTAAATTAGGTTTGATTTTACACAAGACCTTTCTTACTGTGATTGCTGACAGCACAAATCTTCCAACAGCGTTTTTCGGACACCAATTTACCCTTCTTGCTATTATACTGAGTTCAACACCAGGGGCCTCATGTATAAACGGTGCGTACGCAAAGAAATGTTGCGTAAGAACTTTTCCACGTTCAAATCGCGATGTATAAAACCTACACTTGGCGTAAAGCCACGCACTTTTCCACGGTACCTCATGTCTTGTCGTACGCAAGTTCTCCGCTCGGTTTTGCAGACTGGCGGCACCCAGCGTCAAAGCAATGCTACTGTTCCTGTGTTTTTACTCATTATTTTCATGACGCGGCTTTATAAATACACAGAAACTAACCGCATATTGTTTATTAGTGTAATACATCTGATTGTAATTAACTCGTAACAATATAATGGTCCAGGGAACAGCCATAGTATTCCAAATACCATAACTGCTTTAGCGTTGTTACTCTCACTTCTTCTTCTTCTTCTTCTTCTTCTTCTTCTTCTTCTTCTTCTTCTTCTTCTTCTTCTTCTTCTTCTTCTTCTTCTTTCAGCTCCTCCCGTTAGGAGTTGCCACAGCGGATCATCTTTTTCCATATTACTCTCACTGCACGACTCGGAGTATTTATATCACTGTATCTGAGTGTGAATCACAGCAGCAGCTGATCGGAAAGAGAATTATCAGTATACAGTTTCATGGACACGCTGTCTCTGCCACTGCAAAATGTTTTAAAGCCTTTCCTGTACAGACCTCGCGGTTCAGAAACAGTTTCATCCCAAGAACTTTAAATGCACTCAATCAACTGCACCTTGTAGAACTGTTTGTACTTATAAGTCCAATCACCCCACTGTAAACTTGCACTACAGTTATAATATCTCACAACCTGAGCCACTTTATAAAGCGCGTATTTACATATGATGACGATATCATTTTTAAGATGAAATGCAGCAAAATATGTTTGTTAAATTATACACATAAAACTTTAACTTCATTTAAATAATCTATATTCTTCACTGGGAGTGTTGTGAAGGATAGAATAATTAAACATGTACTACGAAGATATTTCAATGTTCCTTAAACGTTTTGAAGAATCGGCGCTGCTTACAGATGGCTTAACTTCTATTACAGAGCTGATTGTGTGGCGATCGGTTACTTGGGAAAGAAAAGCAAGGACTCTTGGGGCGGCCACGCCAATATATATTGAATATAAAACAGAAAGAGAAAATAACAACACAGCTAAAAACGCAGCGACAAATTTCGACAAAAGATAAATGCTTGTCATGAGCACGAGGCTCATGAAACACGTTTAATAACGTGCTTTAGCTCCTATCATCATGAAAATGACATCACGTATACATCTCAGTATTTTAGTTATTCAGAGAGCTGTAATATCACTAATGTAATGGACTCTGTGTCCAGTTGGAGGAAGAGAGCCAGTTTAAGAAGCAAGTAGTGATTCACACACATAGATCACATACGAGTAGAAGATCAAATACAAAACAAAGCATTTAACGTGCTACTTTAATTACGATGTAATTTTGAGAAACATTAAATACAGCTATGGACATAGCACGAGATGGCACCAGCACAGCTGGGAACCTTCGATGCAAGTACACCGAGCGGCTCACGTGAACTGACGCAGTGCAGAGATAAAAGGCAACAGTTCCAAAGAGCGCTGAACAAAACCGAACTACACAATTGAAATGGCAGCAAAAAATATGAAGCGTCTGATAAGCATATTCATAAATGCAGCTACTGTGGAAACAAAGCACAAGGTGGAAAAAGTCAATGTCCCGCTAAAGGAAGACAGTGTAAAAATAACCCGTGCATGCAGTGTGTCAGGTCTCAGATAAAGAAGAAGACGAGCTGTTTATTGATGCAGTAAGAAACGAATCGATGAGTGAAACCTGTCATCTTTACAACGATTGACAAACACGGAATGTAACTTGAACACAACACATCCTACAAATACGAACCTGATTGAAAGAAATAATGATAATCAAATCCTTGATGACAGCAACACTCAGTAACACTCACAAAACAAATACTGTATATTGACAGTCATGTTACGTTATTTTTAAAATGTTCCCTTTTCTTTTTCTACCTTTTTTAACACACTACTTCTCCGCTGCGATACGCGGGTATATATGTATATATATATATATATCCCGCTCTACATACTCGAATAATGGATACTTTATTCGCCATCAATGATTGTTTTGGTAAAGCCATACTCAGTGTATTCATTAGATGAACGGTAAAAAAGTAAGAGCGAGGGGAGGATGACTCATTGAGGCATGCAGGCTGTAGTGCGCGTCAACTCTATCTGAATTGCGCGATCACATTTGAAAAAACATATCTTTTCAAGTTCTACTTAGTCCATATGTGTCAAACTCAAGGGCCGGGCCACATCCGCCGGCGTGTAATTATATCCGGCCCGCGAGATCATTTTATATACTGTATTATTGTTATTAAAGCCCGGGTATATGAAGCGCTGGTAACACAATAAACTACAGATCCCATAATGCAGCGCTTCAGCTGCCTTGCATCAGGGTAACCTGAATGCAATTCAGAAGATACAGAAAACAGCATAATTAAATAAGAATCTGACACTTCAGCGGACGTTTTAACCCGTGCACAATCACAAAGTGATTTCAAGTGAAGCTGCTTTTATGGGAGACACAAATGCACCAGTTCACCTTGCCCCACTTTCCCTGTTGCCAAGTAATGTTAAACCAAGTCGTCACTACGGTGTTCCCAAATACGCACTTTGCTGATAAACTGAGCGCACTGCGCACTGAGTTTGCACGGCGCTTTGGTGACTTTGATGAACAAAAAAAGTCCGTCTACATGCGGCTCGAACCTTGTGCATGTTTGGTAGCACATATCTGTGTGTGAAGCTCTTCTCAGTGATAAAGACTAACAAAACAGCACACAGGAGTCAGCCTCACTGATGAGCACCTGCAGTCCATCCTGAGAATCTCCACAACACAGAACCTCACACCAAACAGAAACGAACTTGTGGCCAAAAAAAGATGCCAGGCGTCCAGCTCTAAAATGACATATGAGCAAAGACAACTGAATGATTTGATTTGTTATTGCACGTAAGAGCAATATTTTGTGTGTATATATGTGTGTGTATGTACAGTATGTATATGTGTGTATATATGTGTGTATATATGTAGATATATATGTATGTATATATGTGTATATGTATAGATATGTATATATATATATGTTTATGTGTGTGTGTAAATATATATATATATATATATATATATATATATATATATGACAACAACACTCATCACTCACAACAGTGACGAAACAATTACATTGACAATCAGGTTACGTTATTTTCAAAATGTTTCCTTTTCTTTTCATTGCTTCTTTAACACACTACTTCTCCGCCATGGCTGGTATTTTGCTAGTATATATATATATATGTGTGTGTGTGTATATGTACAGTATATATGTAGATGTACTTTGTATGTGTATATATGTATGTATATATGTGTGTGTCTATATATATATATATATATATATGACAGCAACACTCATCACTCACAACAGTGACAAAACAATTACATTGACAATCATGTTACGATATTTTCAAAATGTTTCCTTTTCTTTTTCATTACTTCTTTAACACACTACTTCTCCGCTGCGAAGCGCGGGTATTTTGCTAGTACCTATATAAAAAGCATGAGTTTAATTCAATATTTTCCGCAGCAAAGATGTATTGGAACTCTACATTTGAAGATATTAACTGGAAAGAAGTTGGAAAACTTGGAAAATGTCAAGTATGTCTTGTCTCACTAATAAAAGAAAGTGTCACACCCTCTTAAAAATACTAGTTCTTTAATGGCACTTTATAATTTTTTACTGGATAGTGTGGTTCCTCAAGGAACTATTGCTTGACAAAGCAACATTTCATTCTGGGAAGGGTTTTTTGCCTATGAAGTTGGTTCCTTGTAGGCTACTTTGAAAAACGTCCTAATATGTAGGCTAACTAGCGCAGCAAGGACGGCGGATACTCAGCGAAACATCACTTGCAACTGAATTCACGTTTGGACAAAATTGGCTGATTTTACAACACACTTAGGATCGTGAGTTTAAGAAGCTCTGCTTTCAGCAAACGTTGAGCTCCTCTCCTAGGAACCCTGTTCAGGGTGCGGCGAGGTGTAGCCTACAAACGCGCATGTGCACATATTTTAAAAGTATTCACGCACTTCCAAATCCAATTTTGCGTAGGGCACAGAAAATAAAAGACTAAATCAAAGCGTATTGTTCACGTAGCATTCACTTTGTCTGTAGCACGTGGTGAAAGCTTACCGCACAAATTCCAAAAGCGTTGAAAATGTCATTATATTAATCACCTTAAAATCCGATCGTAATATAAAAAATTGCAGATGTTAACTTGGCATTTATTTCACTTAGTTATGCGTTTCAAATCCACTTTATTTTATTTAGCGTGTGGTACATCCTGATCCTACGCAGTGCAGTGTCAGTCGACTGCAACGTGGATCAAGCATAAACTGTAATGCATGCAGCTGTCAGAAACACTCACTAAATTAGGGTTGCCAGCCGTCATTTTAAATACGGAATCGTCCCGTATTTGTGGTCTTGGCCCCCAAGGGATGTGGCCCCCGCTGCAGTATGCGTCCCTTGTTTTTTTGTATTAAAAGTGGTAACCCTACACTAAATATTTCAGTTTCACTTTACTGCACCAACGGGTTCTGTTGGTTTTCAGTCTGTAGCTGAACACAACACGCCTGCGCTCGTAAAAACTGAAGTTCAGTGGGTTCCTTTCTAAGAACATTCGAACACCGGGACATTCTCCTAGAAAACCTGGAAACAAAAGCAGGTAAGGCAATGACCGGCGGACTGAGGCACATGGGGGCGGGAGATTAGGGTGCAAACGACACGATCGTGCAGCGGCCGCAACAGAGTCGTTCTTTTAATTTAAAAGCAAGTACCTGTATTGGTTTATCTTACGAAGACTTGCCTACTGGTGCGCTGCGATAAGGAATTAGTTTTAAGAAGTATTTTACTTTCGAATTAAAATGTGCTGTTTTTACAAAAAGCACAAAACTATGGTGGAATACGTCGTATAGGTTTTGCAGACCACAATTAGAATTCAGGTACTGCTTATGTTTTGACCTTTTGAAATACAATTCAGAGATCTGTAATTACAGTAGGACTGGTGCGAGACAGTAGCTGAATGAGCACGTTGGGGAAATCAATTCACTTTTATGTTATAAAACATCGACTACAGCTCCTTCTGTTTTTGTAGTTATTATGTCAGTGTGCTGCAGAAAGTCAAGTCATATTAGCACAACAGGGCGTTCATTTGTCCAGCAAAATAACTGCATTGAAAATTAATGATAAATTACAGGGACGAAGGGGGATGTAAGTTGTGCAGTATTTTAAGACCTAATGGTGGTTTTACTATAATAGTTTGGTGTATTGGGCTAATTGAATGCAAATTCCTGATCCCTGGAATTGTCATGGAGTGGGACTTAAAACTGGCCATACTGCCATTACACTTGCAGTAGACAGGAGAGATGAACAAGGATTCAAACTGGCTGGATGAAAACATGGCAGAAAGCTGGAGAGGAGAAGAGAATGTGCTTTACTGTATGGTGTTAGCGTGAGTGAGACAGGTACCACAACTAATAGGAAAATAAAGAGGACTGCTCAGAGAGGGCCAAGTGAGCCACTAGATTTATTGTATTCTTTTATGGTTTAGTATTTTCTCCTTTCTTCTTCCCTTCTTATATTTTGCTGTTCCTTTAATAAAACATCCACATGTGGTTTCTGTGGATTAATTTTGGGGTCTGGGGTATCTTAAGAACAACCCCCTCAGTCTAATTGTTTAAAAAGTATAAACTATTAATACAAGCAGGCTCTCTGAAAATTACAGAGGTCTGCAAAATTGAGCTCATAAAAAATGTTTTGATTGTGAATCATTGAATTTGAATCATGTGAATTTTTATTTGAATTCATGACAACAATAAAAAAAATATAATATCTCTGTGATGGCCAGTGCGATTATGTGGTGTGTTGGCCTGGTAACATCGCTTGAAGAGAGCCCACTGAATCAACAAACTAATTAAAAGGTGGCAGACTCAGTTATAGCATGGACTGTGGACCTCATGGAGGTTGTAGCAAAGGAGAGAATTAAAACAAAACTGAGCGCTTTATGACCAATGCTGCACTTCCATTCTCTGACACATTTATAGTTGGCAAATTATTCAGCAGAAATGTTTTAAGAAATGCCATGGGGGCTCCTTTATACCAACAGCAATATGCCTGCATAATGCATCACAGTTACAGTGACAGCCAAGTCAAAACCTTTCTGTCTTTTTAGTTTTTTTGCTTTATAGTCATTATGGTGTGCATTCAGACCAAAGTGTGTGTGTATATTTATTTATTTATTTACTCTAATCTACAAGTCAAGTCAGTGGTACAGTGCATTGCCGCAGCCACTAAACGATGAAACAACTCGGGATACCGGTTGGCAACCCCCCAGGCAGACACGTGGTCCAGTCCCATCCTCTGGAAATGACCCTCTATCTGCCGCAGCCAGGTGTTACATGGGTGACCCCTTGGCCTGGTCCAGCCACTCGGATCCTTAACAATGAGGATCTTATGAGTTGGATCACCCTCGGGGAAACGCACCACATGGCCATAGTGTTGTAAGTGATGCTCCCTCACAATGCAGGTAATGTGCCTCATTCAGGACTCATTCAACACAAAGTCAAACAAACTGTACACAAGGATTTTCCAGAGAGACACAGTACCAAAGGAGTCAAATCTTCATCTGAGGTCTCTGGATAGAGTCCATGTCTTGCAAACATATAGCAAGAGGAAGCACCAGGACTCTGAAGACTTGGACCTTCGTCCATTTGCATAGATATCAGGAGCGCCACACATCCCATTCCAGTGACATCATGACCCCCCATGCTCTCCCAATCCGTCTACTGACTTCATAGGAAGAGTCACCAGAGACATGATTGTCACTGCCAAGCTAAGTAAATTTCTCAACAAGGTCAACACTCTCTCCGCTGACAGACACACTGCTAATTGTTGTTGTGCCCAAGAGGTCATTAAAGGCCTGGATCTTGGTTTTTATTCAGGACACTCGCAAGCCCAGACACTCAGACTCCTTGCTTAGTCTCTTGAGCACCCTGATCAGAGCCTCCATTGACTCAGCGAAGATCACAGCATCGTCAGCAAAGTCAAGATCGGTGAATCTCTCTTCAGCAATAGATGCCCTACAGCTGCTGGACCACACGACCCTGCCCAACACCCAGTCCATACAAGCATTGAACAGAGTGGGAGCAGAACACACAGGCCGGCCATGATATCCAGCCATGATATCCAGCAACCTCGAGGGGATCCCGTATTTATTATTATTACATATTTATTAATTTATTATCTATTATATTATATTATTTATATCTATTATCTATAATTTATTTATCTATCTATCTATCTATCTATCTATCTATCCTATTGTGTCACATTTAAATACAAAATTGAAAAGAAATGTAATTAAAATGTAACAAATTGTACAAATTATTCATGCATACAGTATTGTAAATAAATTAAGCATGACAATATTTAGTCAATGTAATATTTTTAAACATACAGTATATACAAAGAAAACGCACTACTTATTCAGTGACTTACATTTAACGTGCCTAGTTTTCTGTCACTTCTTAATGTTTTGATTCAAACCTTCATTTGGTGCCCCATCGTTTCTACACTTTTTCATACATCATCCAGCAGTAGTCCACCATCACACTGACATCCCAACATCCCTGGAACCTTCTTTCCATGTCCTCAATATCCCAACGGAATCTTTCACCCTGCTCTTCACTCACCACTCCCAAGTTTTTAAGGGGAAAAATTCTAAATGCAAATCCAAAAAGTGAACTTTGAGACTCATGTTGCAAAACAATTCCTTGAAACAAACTAATACATTTTTCACAATTTCTTAATAATTTGGATCTTTATTGTTACCTAAAAACTAAGAAATCAATTCTCTGAATGATACCCTAGAATCTCATTCCAGGTCATTCATTGCATTCAATTCTAAATAAGAAATCAACTCCAGCAAAAATGCTCTTTCAATTTAGTGTCAGACATGCCCAAAAGCCTTTGGTACAAATATATCAAACAGACTCCATCTTTTGATATAACTTTGACAAACTGCTTCATTAAACCAAGCTGGTTTCACGTAGCTAGATCTACCAAGCTGTAGCTTTTTTCTAGTTGTCCATTCCCTTCTGAACTTAATGTCAAATGTCAGTTCTTGGCTCTGCTATCCCACCAACACAGAAAACAGTGAGACCAGTATGATGCACCGAATGTTCAGGTCCTCACATATGAACCAACAGTTCTCATTGTATTTAATTTTCTCAAGAGGATTTGCCAAGTTCTCATAGGTTTCTTTTAGATGCACTGAAAGAAGGGGCCTGAGTGGCTACAAAAGCTTGCATATTGTAATCTTTTTAGTTAGTCAATAAAATGTGTCACTTTGCTTGACTTTTCACTACGTTCATAATGACTAATACGGTAAAACACCCTAATACTTCAGATACACAGAAAGCAAACAAATCAATATACACGCACACATTATGGTCTGAACACATGCCAGAATGACTAAAAAACAAAAAAATTAAAAAGAAAGAAAACTTCCAGCCGTGGTATACCTGTGTTATGTCACCTGTGTGTGTTTGATGTCAAGATATTAAAACAGCACAAGATGTACCTAAAATTGAAATAAAACTTGTTTAGAAGAGATTAACTACTATAGTATGAAATATCAATCTGTATTCAGATCATATATAATTTCTGATAAGGAAGAAGGAAATAAAAAAAGACAAAACAAAATTCAAAAGAGAGAACAAAAGGAGAAACATGTCAGGACAAGGCAAATGAGGACATGTTTAAATTGCAGTTGTCACACTAAGAAGAAATATGCAAGCACATATTTTCATCCTGGGCATTACTTTACCTTTGGGCAGAAATGTCCCTAAAAAAGAAATTTTAACCATTTCTCTCATAACAACACAAAAATGTACTATACACACCAATCAGCCAAACAACATTAAAACCACTGACAGGTGAAGTGACTACCAAGTACTGTATCTCGTTACAATGGCTCCTGTCAAGGGGTGGCATATATTTGACAGCAAGCGAACAGTCAGTTCTTGAAGGTGATGTTTTGGAAACAGGAAAACTGGGCATCAGTGACTTTAACAAGGGCCAAATTTTGTTGGCTAGACGATTGGGCCAGAGCATCTTCAAAACGGCAGATCTCGTGGGATGTTCCCAGTATGCACTGGTTAGTACCTAGCAAAAGTGTTCCAAGGAAGGACATCCTTTGAACCATTGACAGGGCATCCTTGGCTCATTGATACATGTGGGGAGTTAAGGCTAGTCCGTCTGGTCTGATGCCACAGAAGAGCTACTGTAACTGTAGCACAAATTGCTGAAAAACGTAATGCTGGCCATAAGAGAAAGTTGTTAGAACACACAGTGGATAATGGATTCCTGCCTATGGGTCTAGAGGACCACAGACTGGACAGATTGCCTGTGCTGACCCCTGTGCACTGCAGAAAGTGCCTACAATGGACATGTGACCATCAGAATTGGACTATGGAGCAATGGAGGAAGGTGGCCTTGTCTGATGAATCATGTTTTATTGTAGATCTTGTGGCTGCGTGTGTGTGTGTGTGTGTGTCGTTTATCTGGGGAAGTGATGGCAGCAAGATGCACTACGAGAAGAAAACAAACCAACAGAGACACTGTGATGAACTGCACAGTGTTCTGCTACAAAACCTTGGGACCTGGCATTTATTTACTGTGCACAGTATGTTAATTTGACACCTACTTAAAGATTGTTTCAGATCGCTTCCACTTGTACATGGCAACGGAATTGCATAATGGCAGAATAATGCACCCTGCCACACTGCAGAAATTGTTCAGGAATGGAGTGAGGGACACAAAAAAGAGTTCAAGGAGTTGACTTGACCTCCAAAAAACAAGTCCAATCTATTGAGGCCCCAGCTTGCAACTGACAGGACTTTAAGGATCTGCTGCTAACAACCTGGTGCTAGATACCACTGGATACCTTCAGAGGTCTTGTGGATTCCATGCCTTAATGGTCAGTACTGTTTTGGGGGCACTATGGGGGCTTACATAATATTAGGCAGGTGTTTCTAATGTTGTAAGTGATTGATGTATGTGTATATGGCAATATGTTTAAGGTTCAATACAAAAAATACAAAATGGTTGATCAAACTTGGTCATTGGCTACATAATCGCATAATTTATAAATATTTCACACATTTAACTGAACAATTTCACAGCAAAGGGGGAACATAAATCACATCAACATTTGTAAGTCAAATAATATAATATCTACATTGTGAAGTTAATGTGTTATGGCCCCAGCTTTAAGAAGATATTTACAGTTTTTTTTCCAATTGCTAAAGTGTGTTTTTCAATATTGAAGTCACTATCTCAAAACTCTGTACCCAGTCTGCAACACCAACACACATCTTGGCCAAACAGTTAAGCCCTCCACCAAAATGCACTACAGTTACCAAAACAGTAAATCCACATCTCAAAATAGACTCGTACCACCAGTACTTTTTTGTATTTCTGGAAGAACACAATAGCACACACGAAAGAAAGGCATACAAAACACTAACGACAGACAGCATTAAATAAAATATAAGATTGTTCATCATTAAAGGATTGTCTTTAGAGCAAATCCAGGTTTTGTTTTTTATACAGAATATTCATTAAAAATAGTACTTATTGTCAGTACTACAGACAGAAACAAAATACACACACTTGCAGTTGGTCCATGACTGTAAAATATGTGATAATGTGGCCAGTGGTCATAAACCTTACACCTCCATGCAGAAAATAATTCCTCAATAGGGTTTAGGAAGGGGGAGCATGGAGGAAGAAACAATGAAGACTTCCTTGGGTGTGCTGCAAACCACTAAGTGACTGCAGTGGTTGTGGAATGACACATTATCCCACACCACAACAAAAACCGAAACATTTATGCTCACTCACTGTTTCTCATCCTCAGGTACCAGTATTGTGTAGAGTTCATCAAGGAATAAGATGAGACGCTAATGGGTTGTTTGGGCCAATGACTGTTTTTTGTGATAACACGCCATCATTGTCCATTGCTGCACACATTTTGATGTTGGCCACTTTCTATCCTGGAACTTGCGTCGTCTCTATTTGTCCTACACTTTTCTGTCCATGCTGCCGTTGTTTCATCAGGTTAAACCCAACTTCACTCATGTAGATGAACACATGAGCTGTTTGCATAGCCTCTGAATTCATGATTCTCTGACAGGAAAAACACAAGGTACCGTATTGTAAGGATTACTTACAGTAGCATACTTTATACATAGCTGTGTATGGTGTTTTATCTTTAGAGTCACAACCACTAAAGAGCAAGTAGTGTTACATTATTTTGAATAGACCTCTTACCTGAACATATCGAGTTCTTTCACACATACACTGTTCCTCTCAGGGACAGTGTACAAGTGCTTTATTTTTACTTTATGCCTCTGCAGGACTCTGCCAATTGTTGTCATGCTAACACTTTCCACATTGCCAAATACCGTACTGTCCTGGATTTCCTGAGTGTTATGGCATTGTTTGCGGTGACCATGTCAACAATGATAGTTTCCTGCTCTGTGGTAAAAATTCTGCCTCTGCCTCCTGTGCAAGGTAATATTTGGATCCTAAAGAACAAAACAATGCTGAATGGATTTCACTGTATTATATTTTGTAATAGCTGGCATTGTCACTCTAGAGGTGGGCGTGTTCTGGACAAGTGATTGACAGCAATGTATTCACAGGTGTGCGAACTGTGCATTCCATGAACCCCTGAAACTTTCTCATTTTACCTTTCAAGTCCAAGAATGCAAGTGGAGACTCTAACGGCATTGTAAATACATTCTTCCTATGGTAACAGGCAACTGGAAAAGAGACACGACACGAGACGCTGGCGATGATCAGGAGCACTGTAAGAGTGGAATAGCCTGTCTAGGGAGATGACTGCTATTTTTACAGGGTGTCTGCAAGTTTGATTCTGCTAGAAGACTGGTGTAAATTATTTGTTGTGGAATAAATATGCACATTATTGGACTTAACTTCTATTTGGTGTGTGTCTCAGTGTTTCCATTTCAGCGTTCATTACAATATAGTAAATACAATACAGTAATATGCAGTTCTATCTGACACTGCTGAAGAATGTGCATCTTGCCTGTTGGTTTGGTGGAATGTTCTTATGAATGATGTAATTGTTGTGTGCTGCAGATTTGGCTGCACTTATAACCTTGGTTCTCTCAAAGAGTCCATGGTTGATAACATGACCAACGACTGTAGCTTTTATTTCATCTGTGACCACTGACTTTGGTCTTCCTCTCCTTCATTGTCCTCTCCTTCATCTTGCAACACATTTTCCTATTTGTTGTTGCTGTTCTGCTTGGTCCATATTTACAAAGGAAGTTATTCCAAAGATGATCTCTTTATATAGGGACATTAATGAGATCAGTTGACAGCAAAATACCTGGTTAGGTAATCAACTGAAATGGACACCTGGTGTGTTTGGTCTCATCTGTATTATTAAGACCAAATACATCAGGTATCCACTTTAGTTGATCACCTAACCATGTGTTTATTATATAATGTCATTTTTACAATCTGTTTTACTGGGGTCTTGATAGTGATGTTGGAAATTGTAGTATTGTAGTTTTGAATGTGTGTTTAATAGTTTTGACAAGACTATGTAAGCATGTGCAAAATGCCCTCTAAGATGTAAAGTTTTGATGGTGATGGATTTTGACTGGGGAATTTTTTCATGAATTTTGAGGTATTTAGTCTTTGAATGCATTTGTTTGAAAGCAATGCAAAACGATTAACAGCTTAACCCACATACATTAATGTAGCGACTGTGTGTGGAGTTTTGAGGAAGTGACTTCAGTATTGCAGAATACACATTAGCAACTGAAAAAATCTGTGATCTTGTAAATATCTACTTGTATCATTTGATACTCAAAGTAATTAATATAGTGAGATATTCCTTCAAAATATGACAATTCAATACAATATGACAAGCCTTAACTAAGTACTTCCTGGGTCCTCCCAGCGTGGAGTTTGCATGTTCTCCCCGTGTCTGCGTGGGTTTCCTCCGGGTGGTCCGGTTTCCTCCCACAGTCCAAAGACATGCAGGTTAGGTGGATTGGTGATTCTAAATTATCCCTAGTGTGTGATATGTGTGTGTGTGCACCCCGTGCGGTGGGCTGGCGCCCTGCCCAGGGTTTGTTTCCTGCCTTGCGCTCTGTGTTGGCTGGGATTGGCTCCAGCAGACCTCCGTGACCCTGTAGTTTGGATATAGTGGGTTGGATAATGGATGGATGGATGGATAAACTAAGTACTTTCATCCTTTGCATCTCTTTTTACTCTTATTCTACTAGGTTTTTTTCAAGCAAACAAATCTTTGGTTGTTCTGTAGATTTAAAAGTAGAAACTCAGTTATAAGAATTGTTTCATATGTACTCAGTTGCTGATATGCTGACACAAAGATGTCAATCTCAAATGTCTACTCCTTGTTTTTATTAAAGACTAGCAAAATACCCGCGCTTCGTAGCGGAAAAGTAGTGTGTTAAAGAAGTAATGAAAAAGAAAAGGAAACATTTTGAAAATAACGTAACATGATTGTCAATGTAATTGTTTTGTCACTGTTGTGAGTGATGAGTGTTGCTGTCATATATATATATATATATATATGCATATACACATATACACATATATATATATACACACACACATATACATACACACATACATACATACACACACATATACACACAAATACATATATATATATACAGTATATATACATACACACACATATATAAACATATATATACATATACATACATATATATATATATATACTCAGCAAAAAAAGAAATGTACTCTGACTTTCAAGTGTTTTTACTTTCAGTAAACTTAATGTGTAAATATTTGTATGAACACTAAAAGAGTCAACACCATAAGACATAAACTAAAAATGTTTCACAATGTGTCCCTAAATGAAGGGAGGCTCAAAATCAAAAGTACCAGTCAGTATGTGGTGTGGCCACCAGCTGCTTGAAGTACTGCAGTGCATCTCCTCCTCATGGACTGGACCAGATTTGTCAGTTCTTGCTGTGAGATGTTACCCCACTCTTCCACCAAGGCACCTGCAAGTTCCTGGACATTTCTGGGGGGAATGGCCCTAGCCCTCACCCTGCAATCCAACAGGTCCCAGACGTGCTCAATGGGATTGAGATCCGGGCTCTTCCACTGCGAGGATGATCAGCTGTCCTTCCTGTCTCCTTGTAGCGCTGTCTTAGGCATCTCAAAGTGCGGACATGGCAATTTATTGCCCTAGCCACATCAGCAGTCCAGTCCTCATGCCTCCCTGCAGCATGCATAATGCACGTTCACGCAGATGAGCAGGGACCCTGGGCATCTTTCTTTGGGTGTTTTTCACAGTCGGTAGACAAGTCACTTTAGTGTCCTGCGTTTTTAGAACTGTGACCTTAAATGCCTACTTTCTGTAAGCTGTTAAGGTCTTAAAAGATATATTTTTTCGAATGTGATCGCACAATTCAGATCGAGTTGACGCGCACTACATTGAGCACTCATGCTACTGTGGTTTCGCCTGTGGGCCTCAATAAGTCACCCTCCCCTCGCTCTTACTGTTTTACCGTTCATCTAATGATTACACTGAGTATGGCTTTACCAAAACAATCATTGATGGCGAATAAAGTATCCATTATTCATAAAGCTTCAATTGGTGATTTGTCTTTCTGCGTTAACCGGATATTTTTCATACGCCTCAAACCAAGGGATGCGAGGATAAAATGAATCGAAGCGCTGATATATATGTATGTGTGTATATATATATATATGTATGTGTGTGTATATTGAAATAGTTTTACTGTGAAATAATGCAAAGAGTACGCGACACATGTTTTGCCCTAATTTTGGGGTCATCAGGCGTACGTACTCAGTGCATCCCCTCTCGGGAATCGAACCTCAGACGTCGGCGCTATGCGCCACGGCGTGTGGTTTGTCTATTTGAGAGTATGTAGATCGGGGTATATATATACATATATATATACCAGCTTCGCAGCGAGAAGTAGTGTGTTAAAGAAGTTATGAAAAGAAAAGGGAACATTTTAAAAATAACGTAACATGATTGTCAATATACAGTAATTGTTTTGTGAGTGTTATGAGTGATGCTGTCATCAAGGATTTCATTATCATTATTTCTTTCAATCAGGTTCGTATTTGTAGGATGTGTTGTGTTGAAGTTACATTCCGTGTTTGTCAATCCTTGTAAAGATAACAAGTTTCATTCATCGATTCGTTTCTTACTGCATCAATAAACAGCTCGTCTTCCTCTTTATCTGAGACGTGACACACTGCATGCACGGGTTTTTTACATTGTCTTCCTTTAGCGGGACATTGACTTTTTCCACAGTGTGCTTTGTTTCCGCAGTAGCTGCACTTATGAATATGCTTGTATGTATCACACGCTTCATATTTTTTTGCTGCCTTCTCAATTGTGTAATTCGTTTTTTGTTCAACACTCTTTGGAACTGTTGCTTTTTGTCTGTGCACTGCATCAGTTCAAGTGAGCCGCTCAATGTACATGCATCGAAGGTTCCCAGCTGTGCTGGTGCCATCTCGTGCGATGTCCACGGCTGTATTTAATGTTAGCTAAGACCCGGCACTTAAAAGTTTCTCTCGCAGTTTCGCTGAGTTTGTGCCAAACACCACCCTCACCATCTCATCTTCCTCTGCATAAGCACAGTCCTTCACCCGTGAATATTTAGCGGCAGAGTTTCTATTGGATTGCCGCTGACGGACGGCAGGCACTAAATTACGTGGGAGGCATAACTCCGCCTGCCACGGGCATCGAGCAGAAGTCTATTATAGTATATGGACGAAAAAATAGGTTCCAGTTATGACCATTACGCGTAGAATTTCGAAATGAAACCTGCCCAACTTCTGTAAGTAAGCTGTAAGGAATGAGACTGCCAAATTTCAACCTTCTACCTACACGGGAAGTTGGAGAATTAGTGATAAGTCAGTGGCTTTGCCTTTTATTAATATAGATATATCTACAAATTACAACATATGTCAGTTTTATGTGGCCTCAATCTTTAGCTTCTGGGAAGTGCAAAAGGGAAAGTGTCTTTTCAAACCTTCATACAAGTCTGTGTGGAGAATGGACAGGTTATTACTGTAATGTTGCTGATACTGTGATGTAAATCTTAAATGTCAGACAACTCATTCGAGATCTGATTGCAGATTACCACCCACTGACATTTTATGATTCTACACTCTTTAGGTTTCTAGATGTTTAAAACTGTCCAATCACAAACACTTATTTGCCTGTATGTAAAATCCATAGAATCTGTCAAGTTCTTCTGCTACCAAAATCCTTAGCTCTTCAGATATGTAGAATTGTGAAAGTGTCTATGCAGATCTTTAACAGACATGGTGAGGTTAGTGTTGCTGAAACAGTGATGTTAATCTAAGATGTTTCACTCATGTTCCTAATTTAGACCTACTGGTAAATTACTACCCACCACTGTGTTATACTACCACAATTTTTAGTTTATGAGATATTTAAAGTGAAAAATTCCATTTACACCACCATGTGTATGTTTTTATGTGTGTCATTACAACCTCTATAGTATACAGGGGCCCTAAAATTAATCAAAATAAAAGAAAAGATATTTGTTCAATGTTTTTAAAGAAATACTCCTGCTTTTAGACTGACTGAGTGAGTCCTTTAACTCATTTACCATTATCCCTGAGATAACTTGTTCAGCGATAGTCACAAGCACACCACCATCCTCAAGTTTCCATGTCTCCCGTGAATAGCAGCAAGTGATGGAGAGGGAAGCTGTTCACACATTGTTTGTGGGGGAAAGAGAGTTGAATACAGGCTGTCAACAACAACAATAACATTTTTATTTTTATACCACATTTTAATATAAGAAATGTAGCTCAAAGTGCTTTATACAATATAAAGAAGAATTACAAAAGAAAAAAACAAAGTTAAAAATATATATATTTATATGTAACGAAATACATAATATGTAAAAATAATTTATAAAGAATCAATATGCACTTACATAACACAAATATATAAAGAATAGAATCCTAATCTGAAGATAAGTTTATTAAATCCATTAAGAAAAGTCCAATTCTATGGTCAGATGACCAGGGATGACAGAAAAAACACAAGCAGAAAGAAAAACTCTGGCGTCGAGATGCTGGAGAGCAAAATAAAAACCAAAATGTGCAGGGGTTCCAGGCCAAAAGACCGCCCAGCCCCAACTGGGTATTCTACCTAACATAAAGATGTTAAAGTCAGTCTAATTATTTTGTAATCTTAATATATTAGTCAATTTGATGCAGTTGGTCTTGTTGACAGTTACAGTATCTACTTTCGTTCCATTATGACAAGCTGCTACACAATTCTGCAATCAGGTGGTGGTGGCATAAAACGCCACCCCAGAGAAATCAGAAAAGAAAACGGAGAAAAGTAGGGATTAATAATAATAGCACATCCATAAAGTATATGATTTTGCAATGCATATATAGTTTATTAGAAGTAGAACAGAAATTAATTAAGAAAAGGCTGAACTGTAAAAATTGTTTTTTAATAGCTTTGTAAATTGATCAATGGTATTAGCATGGCATATCTCTATTGGTAAAGTATTTCAAATTTTTGGTGTGTAACAGCAAAAAGATGCCTCACCACTTTTTTATGGTTAGCTCTATGTATAATAAGCAAACCAGTGTTACATGATCTGAGGTTATAATTAGGACTGGGGCAGGCACTCCAAAGTATAGGAGGGAGCAAGATTATTTTGAGCTTTATTTACCTTTGGCAGTATTTTAAAATCTATTCTAAAAGACACAGGTAACCACTGCTAAGATGCTAAAACCAATGCGATGTGCTCAGATTTTCTTTTGTTGGTTAAAATTCTAGCTGCTGCATCTTAAACAAACGCAACAGGTTGATGTCTTTCTTAGGTAGCCCTGTTTGGAGAGCATTACAGTAATCTAGTCAACTAAAAACAAAAGTGTGAATTACATTTTTAGCATCTTGCAGTGTTATAAGAAGTCTAACTTTTGCAGTATTTCTTAAGTGAAAAAATACAGTCCCAGTAATATAGTTAATGTCTGATTTAAAGTTTAGATCAGAGTCCATGATCACACCTAAGTTCTTAATGACTGCTTTGACTTTGAGTCCCAAGGTTTTCACTATTTCCATTTTTCCCAACAGCTAAAATTTCAGTTTTTTTCTTATTTAGCTTAAGAAAATTATTATTCATCCATTCAGTAATACAAGATAGACATTGGATCAAAGGGCATAGATAGTCAGGGTCATTGGGTGCTATAGATATGTGTTGTCTGCATAACTGTGTTAGTTCATCTTGTGTTTTCAGACAATTTAGTCTAACAGGAGCATGTAAATTGAAAATATTAGTGGTCCCAGAATAGATCCTTGTAGTACACAATACAACAACGACAACAATAACAACAACATTTATTTATATAGCACATTTTCATACAAACAGTAGCTCAAAGTGCTTTACATATTAAAGAATAGAAAAATGAAAGACACAATTATAAAACAACATAAATCAACATTAATTAACATCGAATAAGAGTAAGGTTCAATGGTCAGGGGGGACAGAAAAACAAAAACTCCAGACGGCTGGAGAAAAATAAAATCTGTAGGGATTCCAGACCATGATACCGCCCAGTCCCCTCTGGGCATTCTACCTAACATAAATGAAACAGTCCTCTTTGGATTTAGGATTCTCACGGAAGGGCTTGATGATGATGATGGTCACGTAGACTTCTGCCTTTTAATCCGTCCATCATTGTTGGAGCATCATGAAGCTTTGAGTAGGTGGTGGTGGTGCAGGCCACCACCACAAAGAAACCGGAAAAAGAAACAGAAAAGAGAGTAGGGGTCAGTACCGATTTTAGAGCCACCATGAATAGTTATTATGATGAATTGAACATACAGAGTATCAGGATTAAGTTAAATTAAGATTAAAATGAAGTTATAGAAAGGCCATGTTAAAGTAATGTGTTTTCAGCAGTGTTTTAAAGTGCTCTACTGTATCAGCCTGGCGAATTCCTATTGGCAGGCTATTCCAGATTTTAGGTGCATAGCAGCAGAAGGCCGCCTCACCACTTCTTTTAAGTTTTGTTCTTGGAATTCTAAGGAGACACTCATTTGAGGATCTGAGGTTACGATTTGGAATATAAGGTGTCAGACATTCCGATATATAAGATGGGGCGAGATTATTTAAGGCTTTATAAACCATAAGCAGAATTTTAAAGTCAATCCTGAATGACACAGGTAACCAGTGTAGTGACATCAAAACTGGAGAAATGTGTTCGATTTTCTTTTCCTAGTTAGGATTCTAGCAGCTGCATTCTGCACTAGTTGCAAACGATTTATATCTTTTTGGGTAGTCCTGAGAGGAGTGCGTTACAGTAATCTAGTCGACTGAAAACAAACGCGTGAACTAATTTCTCAGCATCTTTCAGTGATATAAGAGGTCTAACTTTACTTATGTTTCTTAAGTGAAAAATGCTGTCCGTAATGATCTGATTAATATGTGATTTAAAATTCAGATTACAGTCAACAATCACCCCTAAGCTTTTTACCTCCGTCTTGACTTTTAATCCTAATGTATCCAGTTTATTTCTAATAGCCTCATTGTATCCATTATTGCTGATCACTAAAATTTCAGTTTTCTCTTTATTTAACTTGAGAAAATTACTATTCATCCATTCTGAGATACTAGTCAGACATTGTGTTAGTGAATCAATAGAATCAGGGTCATCAGGTGCTATTGATAAGTACAGCTGTGTGTCATCAGCATAGCTGTGGTAGCTCACGTTGTGCCCTGAGATAATCTGACCTAACGGAAGCATGTAGATTGAGAATAACAGCGGACCCAGGATAGAGCCTTGTGGAACACCATATTGGATATCATGTGTCTTCGAGTTGTAATTCCCACAACTAACAAAAATTTTCTCCCTGTCAGGTAGGATTCAAACCAATTTAAGACACTGCCAGAGAGGCCCACCCATTGACTAAGGCGATTTCTAAGAATGTTGTGATCAATGGTGTCAAATGCAGCACTCAGATCTAAGAGGATGAGAACAGATAAATGGCCTCTGTCTGCATTTACCCGCAAGTCATTTACTACTTTAACGAGTGCAGTTTCTGTGCTGTGATTTGTTCTAAAACCTGACTGAAATTTATCAAGAATAGCATGTTTATTTAGGTGGTCATTTAACTGCATAATGACTGCCTTCTCCAGAACTTTACTTAAGAAAGGCAGGTTAGAGATGGGTCTAAAATTTTCAAGAGCTGAGGGGTCAAGATTATGTTTCTTAAGTAGGGGTTTAACTACAGCAGTCTTAAGACAGTCTGGGAAGACCCCAGTATCTAGTGATGAATTTACTATGTCAAGAACATTATCAATTAGCACGCCTGATACTTCTTTGAAAAACCTTGTTGGTATCGGGTCAAGGACGCAGGTGGAGGGTTTTAATTGAGAGATTATTTTCTTTAAATCAGGTAAATCTATCCTAGTGAAAGAGTTTAATTTGTTTATAACAGGATGCTGGGGTTTAGGAGGATCCTTAGTGTTGGAGGGATATACTATGTTATTTCTAATATCATTAATTTTTTGATTGAAAATACAGCGACAGCCTCACAGGTTTCACTGGAAGCACTTAGGAGGCATTCCTTTGAGCTACCTGGGTTTAGTAGGCGATCAATTGTAGAAAATAAGACTCTGGGATTACTAGCATTGTTATTTATAATCTTGGAGAAATAGCAGCGTCTCTCAAGACGGACAGTGTTATTGTATTCTGTTATTTTGACTTTTAATATTTCGTGGTGGATAGTAAGTTTAGTCTTCCTCCATTGACGCTCAGCTCTACGGCATGTTCTCTTTAACTCAGACACTCTTTGGGTCTTCCATGGTATAACAATGCTAGAAGATTTTTTCACTGTCTTTTCAGGTGCAACTATGTCAACAGCAGCTCTTACTTTAGAATTAAATCTTTCTACCTTACTATTTACATTATCCTCGCTATTATAGCTGGCACTATAAACGGACTGATTGCTTAAAATGTTTGTAAGTTTTAAAGCTGCTGCCGAGTCAAAGAAGCGTTTTTTAACAATATGCTTCTCATGAGTGTTTTTTATCATTATTTCTATATTAAAAAGTAGAATAAAATGGTCTGATAGACCAATATCAATGATCTGTTTTATATCAACTTTCAGTCCTTTAGTAATCACTAAGTCTAACGTATGACCTGCTTTATGTGTACAGAATACAGAATATCTTGGATCCTTGAGCTACAATTACCATAAGTAACAAAACATTTCCTGTATTTTAAATAAGACTGAAACCAATTTAGGACATTACCAAACAGACCAGATGTGTTGTAATGGTGACCATTCTTCAGAGATGGCTAGTGAAAGCATGATAAATTCTAATTCTAGTGAAGCATACAAAGGGGATGGTTTTCTGAATGCACCTGGTGTGCCACTAGTGTTAGGCAACTTTACACCTGCTGTTCACTGATGTCTAGGGTCCAAGGCAAATGTATCAACATTTCCTACAACAAATTTCAGTCTGTTCATAAGTGTTCATAAAATGTTAAGGCTATGTCATATTAAGGTTATGTCACATTAGATGACTTTTCCAGTGAATTGCAGTCATAGCCTTGATTTACTTAATTTTAGTGAGTCAGAGGCAGTCATCTGTGACATACTCAGTGACTCACTCCAGCTAGAGTTTTAGAGATGGGCTCTGTGTGCATGAGAGCTGACAACCATGGAATGCTCATCTGGACATACAATGCATATAGGAGGAGTAATTTGTGTGGTTGTTTAGGATCTTACAAGCAGAAGAGAATCTGTTAGTCTTATGTTTTACGCACAAAAGTTGAGATTGTGACTGAATTTAATTATTAACCCTTCATAAAGCACCTGCTCCATCAGGCAGCATGCTGTTGGATATCACAAAAGGGGTAAGCTTGATTGTGCTAGAAGGTTGGCATGCAATTGCTAAATGTGACATGAATAGTTATTTTCAGTTATTTAAACTGACATTATCTGGCAATAAGACTGACATGCCCCATGATCAAAAGTTGCTTAATGTGACATCATCTTTCTACAACTTTTCCAGAGATTTTTAGTTATAGCCTTCATTTATATAATCTTAGTGAGTTGTAGGAAGTTGGCTGTGCTCTCCAAGAAAACCAGCCACATACTGTGAAATATCAAGCGACTCACTCCAACTAGTTCATGATTCGCCCGTTATATGTGTGGGATTAGGTCTTTGTGCAAGAGAGTCAGTAAATGAATGCTCTTCCAGAAGTATGCCTCAAGAAACAAAGAAAATGTGTGTTTTGGTCCTTGCAAAGAGAATAAAATCTAATCTGTCTGATGTGTTATATTTTATGTACCTAGGCAGAATGTTTTTTTTTAAAAAAAGGTGAGATTTTGGCTGAATTTGCCATGGCTGTCTGCACTTCATACAGCACTGTCTCTGTCTGGCAGCACACTATTGCCTTTCAGAAGAAGATATGAGCATGGCTGTGCTGGAAAGTCGACATGTGATCACTAAATATGACATGGACAGCAATTTTCAGTTTTTTAAATTGACATGGCCTGGTGACTTGATCAAAAACTGCAACAGGCAAATTTGACATGCCACACAATGTGATATTGGCTTTAGATGTAACGGTGACTGAGATCAAAAGATGTGCACAGAAACTCATCCAGCAGCACACATTAAAACCCAGTTTCAGGGTGCTCATGGACTTTGATGTCAGTTAACATGGCCTCAGAGTTGGGGGAATTGTGGAACTGGCTAACCTAGCCCAGAAAGACAGGAATTGAAACTTCTTAGTAGGGCAGTGCTTGAAATGAGCCAGTAATAACCCAGACTCCCCCTTAAGACTGATAAATTTTTCCACACACACACACTTCTCATGTATTGAGGGACATTTCTCTGTCTTCGAGAGGAAACACCCCCAACTCTGTCGCTTTGGGGTGGGGTACACACATACTACGCTGTGAACAGTCCCCCAAATTTGTTGTTATGTCCCTGGTCAGTTACAACGAGCTGCTGGCTTTCTTTTCAATTATTACATAAAATTCAAAAACTTCGGAATGCACTGGTCAGGAAAACCATTATTTGAAAATCCTTATTGTCAGATCAGTTTACTTCACAAGTGTCTGCATTTTGTTACCTGTCACATTGCACAGTAGTGTGAAATCCTTTGTGAAAATAACATTTCTCTTTGAGGCACTGAAACATTTAACATTTTTGTACATCTTATCTGTTTGAATCTAGTTCAGAAAGTGTATTGTATCTCTGTTCTTATTACTACTAACATTTTAGTGAAACAAATAATAGAAATCCATTTTTATGATGTTGATCTTTAAGTATTGTAATTCAAATAAAGTAAATACTTGCAGGCTTAATGGTTTTATGCATAGTTGTATTTCAACATATTCCTCTGTTTTTTACTTCTTTTTAGTTGGATATTGTTACAGGCTTCAACAGTAATGAGTTTCAGATTTTGTTCAAAATTTACAGGCTGGAAAGCTCAAGTATAAAATGTGAGCCAGGATCCATAGGTCCATGGAAATTTATTTAAAAGTAACTGCCAAAATGATGTATCTAAGTATATTATCAATTGAAAAAAATAAATAAATTTGGCAACCTCAGTTGTCGGCTGGAAAATATAAACCTTTTTTAATTGAAAGTTTGCAGGCTACATGGTGGTACAATTTAGATCCAACACCTGGGGCCTCATGTATAACACTGTGCATGGAATTCACACAAATATGGTGTGCAGAAAAACTGGAAATGAGCATATGGAGAAAAAAATCCAGATGCATATAACTGTGTGTATGTCAAGTTCCATGCACTCCCCCTTTATCAATCTCAATGAACATGAAATTTAATGCGCATGCATGAGCCTGCAGCCCCACTCCTACTCTTCTCAGAATTTTGCATATTTGAATATGCAAAGCAATATAATTTGTAAAAAAAAATGCAAAAGTACATGGGAAAAAAAAGAATTTTAGGGAATGTGAAGTGGAGGCAAGGAAAAATGTACTAATTGTTGGCTTAGTCAGTAGAACAAGCAAATAAAGGAATTTGATTGAGTAATACGGTGTGGTGGACTCTAAAGTTCAAGTTCAGAAAGTCACATAGTGCCCAAAATATAAAAGAAGTGGTCAGATATCATTGTCGACATGAAAAGCGAGTTGCAGCCTACCATCTGTTTATAGTGTTTCAGATAATATGACAAAAGCTGACCCCTGTACCGTCTCCAGTTGGTAAAATCGCTGCTGTACCCAGCACATCTTCAGACACTGGCTGAACACACACCTTTGCCCATGAAACCACTGGACGACCACCCGCTGTGTGCTGACGGTCGCTGTTCTGGTGTCACATAATGAAATACTGGATGTTGTAAGAGATGTGGCCAATGGACTAAGGAATATAAGAGATGTACTATGAGATATGACCACAAATTAAATGAATTGGTTGAAAAATGAATGCTGCGACTGATTACCTGTTTTTACATTCTGCTAATTACATTCAAATGAAGCTATAACACTGTCTGATTTGGCTGATCATTTGGTGGGTCTGGGTCAGGTTCATCTTCAGGTATGGGCAAGCAGGATGCTACATGCTTGCACAGTGTGACATATTTTCTGTGCACTATAGAGCAGCACATTAATAGAATGGAAATGAATTTTATTTACATTACCAGATTCATTTTCTGAAGGTGCCTTTATAGAGTAGCATTGGCACAAAGCGCCACAATGAATTGATTCTCTGCTCTTTATATGGCAATTTGAGGTGAATCTCTAATCTTAGAAGGACTGCTTGCCTTTTGCCGCAATAGTTGGAAAAAGCACCTGCGACTGTGTGAGTTGCTGTTTTTATAGGCTGTCCTGCTATAGATGATGCACTGCCAGCTCATTCTTTTTGTGATTTATCCCTGGCCGATGTAACTTGTCCATTGCCATTGCAATAGCAATGTGCTTGCAGTTGACTTCTCAGATTACATTTGTAAAAATGGATGTTGCAGCGAATTGCAATTTGATGTTTCCCAGTTACAAACACAGTGTAAGGAAATCTTATCTATCTGGATGAAAAGTGAATAATATCATCCTATACAGCTGTCATGGCGTGACTGATGATGTTTGTGAAATACCCGAGTGGTCAGCAAATTCATATTGAAAAGCTCCTTAGGCTAAAAATCTGAGGGTGGACAGAACTTGCAAAGGAGCAGGTAGAGCACAATTCCTCAAAAGCTGGCTTTGTAAAGCACACAGCTCCAAGAGGATATCTCTTCAAAATCAAAATCAACTTAGAACAAAGTCATCATCATCTCTAAATATGTGCTCTCTTCTGATTCTTCCATTTGTAACGTTGTCTAACAACGCTATAACAGTTATGGCAGTTGGAACAGATTGGCCATTCTGTGCACCATTATATTGTTACAGAATGATTACAATCAAGTTAATTCAATTTGTAAATGATATGCAATTAATTTCAGTGTAATTTATAAAACCGTGCAAATATGCAAAAGAAAGGTTAATGACACAGAAACAGTAGCACTGCTTTGTCACTTGGTGCCACCAGTTTGCAAAATCGAGCAGAAAGTTGCGTACACAAGGTGTTTTGCTGCCTTGAAAATGTGCATGGATTTATGCCAAGTTTTGTTTTTATACATCTCAAAGTGAGGTTGGAAATTAGTGTACGCAATTTTTTATGCGTATGCACAGTTTATACATGAGGCCCCTGGTCTCTGTAGCCTGTTGAGTTTCCACATACTATTCATTAAGAAGACTTTTGTTTTTCATTACATTTTTCTTATTTAATTACTTGCAGGTACCCCAGTCTTTACTTACCCCAGATATGTACATGTTTGATTTAGAATTGCAATTAACCTGTCCTTTGTAATTGAATCTGATGTGTGAATTGGTGGATTCTGCAATTCCTGCATTGTGTCTGATTGCACCAAATCATTGTGATACCCTGTGCCAGTATCATATGGCAAAATACAGCAATATAAATGTAAACACTCATATAGATAGATAGATAGATAGATAGATAGATAGATAGATAGATAGATAGATAGATAGATAGATAGATAGATAGATAGGTGGGCTTGTAGGTGGGTTAAAGACTTGATCAAATCTGCTACTTTTTACTGCAGTTTCACATTTAAAGGCATTGACATATGAATAGAGCAGGTCCAGTTTAATGTGTCCACAGTTCCAACATTATAATTGAAGCTTGTTCGTTCCATTTGCTCATCAGGTCAACAGCAGTCTAGGGGCAGAACAATTCATTCATTAGAATATCAGTAC
>NC_053154.1:37358325-37379584 GCF_016835505.1 Polypterus senegalus | reverse complement strand
AATTTGGAGCCAGGTGGTTAGTTCATTGATTACTAAATTCACAAAATGGGTACCATTATCAGTCTGCAATTTTTGTGGTTGTCCCCATCTTGGAATGATTTCTTTTATCAAGGCTTTTACCACAGTTTTGGCGTCTGCATGTTTGGAAGGGAAAGCTTCCACCCATCGGGAGAACACATCGACAATTACCAAGCAGTATCGGTACCCCATAGATGGTGTTAGTTCAATGAAGTCCATTTGAAGATGTACGAATGGACCCATTGGTTTAGGTGTGATGGCGGGACTTACCTGAGTACCTTTACCTACGTTAAATTTTTGACATAGTGCACAGCGTCTGCAGAATTGCTCTGCATACATAGAGAATCCCACGGCTTCCCAATGTCTCTCGACATCTTGAATCATGGCATCCTTTCCGGCGTGGTCCAGGCCATGTGCGATTTTTGCCATACCTGGAAAAGAAGCTTTTGGGAGGAAAGGTTTGTTATTTTGCTTGTGAGTCCAGACCCCATCAGAGAGGGATCCTTCTTTGGACCATTTTCTCTTTTCTCTGTCCGTGGCTGCACTCTGTAAAGAGATTATTCGATTATCAGTGTCCTTGTCGTCTTTCTGTTGAAATGAAAAGATTGGTGTGTTATTGTAGGCAGCCTGTTTAGCAAAGTGATCAGCCAGGTCGTTTCCTTTACTGACAGGATCTTGTTTCCCAGTGTGGGCCTGGCATTTAACTATTGCCAGTCTTGATGGTTTTATTATAGCTTCGAAGAGGGATTCGACTAATTTCTGATGGTGGATGGGCTTACCAGTACTGGTTTTGAATCCCCTTAATTTCCACAATGCTCCATGATCATGGCAGACTCCAAAAGCATACCTGGAATCTGTATAAATGGTTACTGCTTTCCCTTCTGACAGCTGACAGGCTCGGGCGAGAGCAATTAATTCAGCTGCCTGCGTGCTTAAACTTGACGAAATTCGGTTTGCCTCCAGCAGGTGGTCACCTTTGAACACTGCATAGCTGGTTGAGGGTGTTCCATTATCCAATTGCAAGGAACATCTATTTACGTAGAGTAATTCTATTTCTAGTAGAGTTTCCTGCAAGTCTGTTCTGGGTTTTATGACCTTAATTATTTCGTCATGACAGCTGTGTGTCTCCCCTTCTTCTTCACTTGGAAGAAGAGTGGCTGGATTGAGAGTGCAGCATCTTTCAATTGTGACATTTACAGAGTACGTTTTGATAGTGTATTGCCCTAGCAGTAGTGAGATGTGAAGTTTTGGCCTGTACTAAAATGGAGTGTATGGCGTGAGGCACCTTTACTGTTAGGGGGCTCATGAGCACTATATCTGTACTGGCTAGCATGGCTTCTGTTGTGGCTGCTACTGTTCTGAGACAGGTTTGAAGTCCCTTAGCCACTGGATCCAATTTTTTCGAAAAATAGGCTATTGGCCTTTTTTTTTCTTCATGGAGATGTGTTAGCACTGCATTTATATATTCCCCCTTTTCGTCCACGAACAAAGTGAATGGACGAGAATAGTCAGGGAGCCCTAACGCTGGCGCAGAGAGTAGTGCACTTTTTAAATCACATAGAGCCTTCTCAGCCTGCTCATTCCACTGTATGCGGCCAGAAAGAGGAAGTTCAGCAGTGTTAGCTAGATTTTGAAAAGGCTGTGCTCTTTCAGAAAAATTTTAAATCCATTGTCGACAGTAACCTAAAATACCCAATACAGACATAACCTGTTGTTTTGTGACCGGTCTGGGCAGGTTTTGAATAGTGGTTATGCGGTCTTTTGACAGAGCTCTGGTACCACAAGTGATGTCATGCCCCAAATATTTGACAGTGGTTTGAACTAGCTGCAGCTTGGCCTTAGAAACCTTGTGCCCATTTTCTGCAAGATACTTGAGCAATAATTCTGTATCTTGTGTGCATACTTTCTCTGTTTCATTACAGAGTAATAAATCGTCTACGTACTGTATCAATGCACTTCCCCTGTCAGGCCAGAAGCCTTCCAGGTTTTGAGCAAGCGCTTGGCCGTATACACAAGGAGCCTCTGTATAACCTTGTGGCATAACGGTCCATGTCCAACGGCGGTTTTGAAAAGTAAAAGCAAACCAAAACTGAGAATCAGAATGTACAGGAATAGAAAAGAAAGCATTTGCTAAGTCAATAACTGAGAAATAACGTGCAGATGGAGGGATTGTAGACAGAATAGTGGAAGGATTAGGCACAATCGGTGCTCTAGGAAAGATAGCAGAATTGACTTGTCTGAGGTCTTGGACAAAGTGCCAAGAGCCATCAGCTTTCTTTACTGGCAAGATAGGAGAGTTTACAGGAGAATATTTAATAGGAATTATAGCCCCCCTTTTAACGAGATCTTTATGTACAGCAGCAATTCCGAGTTCAGCCTCGGGAGAGAGAGGATATTGTGCACGGCGAGGACAGAAGGAGGATTTTGGAAAGATTACTAGAGGTTCACAATTTGCTATTCTGCCAAAATCATTTTTCCCTTGAGACCACAGTGTATCAGGAATCGAAGAGAGCCATGGAATGCTATCAGTTTGCAGTGAACATAAAGAGAGAGACGGTGACACAGGGAACGAACGACTGGCAGATCAATCTGAATTAATACTTTAGTAACTAGATGGTCTGAGGTGTCAAAATACCTGGCGCAACATACAGCCAATCAGTTCTATTTAGACATTTTTTAACCCAGTCCCCAATTTCAACCCAGCGAATGGTGTTAGATTTAGATAGAGAGACATGGGGCACTGAACCACCTAGATAGAAAATACTTTGTGAGCATGTGAGGTGAACTGACACAGCAGCTTTAGTAGATGAAACAAAAATACATGGAATGTGCAAAGTTTCAGGGCATGTGCTGGAGGAAAGAAAAGATTCTAACCAAGGAGTGTCTACTTCAGCGGGGAAATATTGGGCAGTACAATGCAGGGTGTCCGGGACTTGTAAGTGGGGAAATAGGCATGAGGGGAAAGAATGAAGGGCTTTCAAGAGGAGGGTGTGTGGTGAGATGTCAAGGGTCCATGCAGCAAAAGAGGGCTTGGGGTGTGTAGTTTGGCATAGGAGCTTAGGAATGGAGCAGTAAAATCCTTGTTTAGTTAAAGAAATTGAGACTGACAATTTAGTCATAAGATCCCTTCCCTGCAAGTTCACAGGGCACAAATGATTTAACAGGAAGCGATGAGTTAATGGAGAGCTGTAGGTGCTGAGTTGTACTTGCAGAGGCTTTGAAACTAGTAGCGTGTGTGGTTGTCCTGAAGCAGTGAGAACCTTCACAGTGTCTTTCGAGGCAGAGACCTCCAACAGCGATAAAGTGGAGCGCATGGCTCCTGTGTCCACAAGAAAGACAGTTTCTTTGCCGTTTACTATTAAAGTCAATAAAGGATCAGTATCAGCATGACGAGTAAGCAAAAGAAACTGGAAAAAGTGGCTGGTGGTCCCTGCTAATTCCTAGGACCAAGGAATGTCATTGGACTCAGGGAGAGGGGGTGGCGGAGGGCGCTTGTGTGGGCAGTTGTGTCTGAAATGTCTAAGTTCACCGCTGCCGTAACAGGCATATGACGCTGGCGTCTGCTCCGAAGGTTCGGGCATCTGAGCGAAAGGATAATTAGGGCTTGATAATTGGAACCCTCGTCCTCTCCCACACCCTCGACTTCCAAAGAATTTTCTGCGTCCTCTCCCCTAGCCGGGTCAGTTCCACCAGTATAGTAATTTATTTGTGCAGCCAAAAGTTTGGTCTGTGTGTCTGACTCTTTTAATTTAGTCTGTCTCTCGGCATGCTCTGCATGATGCTTGACTTCCTCGAACGTAGCGCTTTCCCAGCCTATGCAGGACGTGTGAACTTTGCTTTGAATATCACTTCTCAGTCCCGAGATAAAAGGAGGCACTGCAGCACGAGTTCTATCGTTTTCATTGTCTAGCCCAGAGTGATTAGCCATCAGATCTTGCAACCGGTGTGCCCATTCATCCACTGTCTCATCTTTTTTCTGCTTAGCGGCTGAAATTAGTGACCAGTCTGTGCCCTTTTTATATTTTTCTGCCAGGGCTCCTTTCAATGGCTCCCACTGGCCGAGGAAAGGACCTTCAATCCCGGGGCCTCGGGGAAGAGCTTCATTCCAACGCCAAGGGGTGCCGTTAAGATCACCGTGATTTACAGTTGCCCATGTGGTGCCCAGCTTTCGGCGGAGCACCTGTGTCCACTCTGTAGCATTTGGTTTATACATGTCATCAAGCTGCTGAAACTGTTGCACAAATTTGAGTCCACCGACCGCTTTGGGGTTGGGCAGTTCAGACACCACATCCTTTAATTCTTGAATGTCCCAATTTCGGTGAATCATTACAGTAGTGGGATTATTATTGCCTGGGGGTTGTGCGGGATCATGTCGGGGGTTGGGGACTTCAATGAGGGGGCAAGAGAATGTCGGGCCAGAAGGTTTAGGGGAGCCGAAGGGGGAAGTAAAACCGCCCATAGGTTTAGAGCGGAGGGTCTGACTTCTCGTGTACTGGGAGACAGATGACTCTTCTGGTTTCTGCCATTGCAACCCAGTAGCACCTTGTGAATGATCTGAATCATCTTCCTCAGGGTCAATATGTGAGGACGGGTCATAATGATATTGTTCAACGTAAAAACTTGCTCCAGACGGTTCGTCTGTTAATTGGGGTGCAGTTGGAGGAGGGGGTGCAAGAGGTTCAATCGAGGGAGTTTGATAAGGATGGGGTAGACAGATTTCGGGGTATAGGGGGGTCTTTCTTTTCGGTCTTCTTTCTTTTACTTTCAGGCTTGGGCTCTGTCTCTACCTTCGTTTTCTGCAATGCTAGCAATAACTTTTCCTTTTCTTTCTGTGTTTTGACCTCAGCAGCCAGCAGCTCATTACGCTTCTGCGCCGCTTCCAAGGTCCTATCCTTTATCACCAATTCCCATCTATCAAACATGTCTATTCGATACGGACCTTTGTTACAACATCCTCATGCATTTCTACATAATATTTTCCTTATTTCTTGTATTTCTGATATGTCCACAGTCCCGTCTATCGGCCATCTGCCACCACTCTGTTTATTCCATTTTTTACATGCTTTCCTAAAGTCTAATCCGGTTTTCTTTTCTATTCATTTTCTAGGTGAACCCCCTTTCGGACCAGAGTGAAAGCTCGTGTCCGAGACACTTTCCAAAAATAATCCTTCTAACAGAGACTTTTGATTTCCCAAAGGAGTCTCTTTGACCGGTTTACTATTTTGCTTTCCCACACTGTAAAGGATTGCTGTAAATTTACAGCGAGGTTCCTACAGTATTTTCCTGTATTTTGTTTACACAGTAACATGCTGTAATATTTTAAAGAATGGCTGTACATCTACAGCAAAGACCTGTTTTCAAAACTTAATACAGTAATATATCTAAAATACAGTAACATACTGTACAAGCAAGGCCTTCTGGGATTGGTTTGAATGAGGAAGTAAGAGAGGTGCAAGCTGAGCAGAGGTTTTAGTTCAGAAAACCACATTAGAACTTTTAGAACTTCTCTTACGTCCTGTTAATTATGTTATAGCTTATAATTATCTTTTTATCACTCCGCCTGTTCAGTTCATTTATCTATACTAATAAAAGGCAAAGCTCTCACTCACTCATTCACTCACTCACTCACTCACTCATCACTAATTCTCCAACTTCCCGTGTAGGTAGAAGGCTGAAATTTGGCAGGCTCATTCCTTACAGCTTACTTACAAAAGTTGGGCAGGTTTCATTTCGAAATTCTACGCCTAATGGTCATAACTGGAAGGTATTTTTCTCTATTAACTGTAATGGAGTTGAGCTGCAATGACGTGGGGGGCGGAGTTTTGTGTGACATCATCACGCCTCTCACGTAATCACGTGAACTGATTGTCAACGCAGTGCGTAGAAAACCAGGAAGACCTCCAAAAAGCGCTTAAGAAAACATGCATTATATAATTGAGAAGGCAGCGAAACAATAAGAAGCGAGCGAGTGACATATACTACCATATTCATGAGTGCTGCTACCTCGGAAAGAAAGCAAGGTGTAAACCTAAACTTTAAATTAAGTTCATAGACAGGCTACGCTGGCGTTTCACATGCCCACAGGTAATGCGGGATACAAGTTTAATGAGAGGACGCAGGATATAAACGAGAGTTTTGATCACTTTGTAACTAAGTTAAAATTGTAGGTGAAGGGGTGTGCTTATGCAAATTCCGAGAGACTGTGTTTGTGGGGGATTGACAGTTAAGGCGGGTGGGGGAGTCACGTCATCATCTCCCTCCCATTCATCTCATTTGGCTCTGAGCTGAGCTCCGCGGCTAACGCCGTCTTCCGAAGCAACTTCGTCAGACTGCCACCAAATACTCACAGAAAAATCCACAAGTTAATACACACGCTGTCTATAGAGTTTCTCCACACTGAATCCTCCAGGCACTACTTACAAAAGGTTACATTGACAATCGTGTTACGTTATTTTTAAAATCTTTCCTTTTCTTAGCACAAGCACAGCTGAGAAGCTTCATGCATGTGCTCCATAACGCGTTAAAAATAATGCATTTAATCACACTTTGCATTACAAGCAAAGGGGAGCTTTTGTCAATGCATGATTTCCTGGTACATCGATTACATTGATCAGCGCATCCCGATTCATTTTACCCTCGCACCACCTTAGTTTGAGAAGAAGTATGAAAAATATGAGGTTAACACAGAAAAACAGATCACCAATTCAAGCTTTATGAATAATCGATTCGCCATCAATAATTGTTTTGGTAAAGCCATCCTCCTTCCATTTTATAATTTTTCCGCCATTAGCCATGATTAAATGAACGGTAAAAAAGTAAGAGCAAAGCGAGGGTGACTTATTTAGGCAGGCATATATATGACAGCAACACTCATGACAATGTCAATCATGTTACGTTATTATTAAAATGTTTCCTTTTCTTTTTCATTACTTCTTTAACACACTACTTCTCCGCTGCAGTAGCGGGTATTTTGATATATATATAATATATGAATTACCTCCAAAGAGCGCTGAGACTTTTGATATCATGAACGTGTGTACAAAAGGGGTCTCCTGCCCAGCAAAAGTCGAGCAGCCAGCGCGTGCATAGCTGTGCCGGCCTTTGAGACGCTGACTGCGCTTCTGCCTTAAGTCAAAGTGAGCACTTTTAATTTTTTTCATCCTCCCCCTGCGCTATAGCCCAGACAAGTGCAAACACGGACCCCTTTTCTACACCAGGCAAAATAATATTAAGGCGATTCACACTTTCTTTTGCACGTACGATTATGAGGTCCTCACTCGGATTATGAAGACACACACAGGAGTGGAGGACTGACAGTGCCATCACAGCCGATTAATGGCGGGACGTCTCACCAGTCTACACAAGACCCACGACTGTCCCAAAAGGCGATCATAACGCCAGCGAACACATCTCTCTATACTATATAAAAGAAAAAGGCAACTTTCCTTTCTTTACACCTTTTTTCCTTTTATCCCAAACCAAAGCCTTTCTCTCTTAACACTGCAGAGGACACAAAACTAATTTTCTTTAAATGCCGGTAAGGCACATTACCAGAGGCACAAATTTGAACGTTCACATAGAAAATGTAATTTCTATACCACAGCCGTCGTGTAGCGCCTTTCAAAAGGGATCTACTACCGAGAGATGATCCATATACATTTTAGCTGCTGTTAGTTACTTACCTGTTGTGTTACACAGTCTTTAAAATGTAGTTTACCCGAACCACTCCAGTAGTGCTCAATGTACCTGTACTTCTTAAAACGTTAATGTTTTACTGTTTAATAACTTATAGACTATATTTTATTATTTTTCCCTTGCACTCAGTGACCAAAGCTATACACACACATATAGACACATACATACATATATATATTGTGTGTATGTTATGTATGTGTATATATATATATATACACACACCCCTATCTACATTATATATATATATATATATATATATATATATACACACACACACACACACACACACACATACATATATATAATTTGTGTGTGTGTATGTATGTGTGTGTATATATGATGTAGATAGGTATGTATATATATATGTGTATATGTAGATATGTATATAGATATGTAGATATGAAGATATGTATGTGTATATATATTTATATATATATGTATGTATGTGTATGTATGTATGTATGTGTGTGTGTGTGTGTGTGTGTGTGTGTGTATATGTATATATGACAGCAGCAATCCAAGCTGTGAGAAAACAGTAAAAAGGAGGCGTGTCAGACGTCGTGGTACATTTTCTGATGCAGCTAGACGAAAATAACTTTGTGACGCTGCCACAAAATACACAAAACAATTACTTTGACAATCATGTTACATTATATTTAAAATGTTTCCTTTTCTTTTTTATAACTTCTTTAACACATGACATTGCTGCGAAGCGCGGGTATTTTGCTATATATATATATCACAGCGACACTCATAACAGTGACAAAACAATTACATTAACAATCATGTTACGTTATTTTCAAAATTTTTCCTTTTCTTTTTCGTACCTTCTTTAACACACTACTTCTCCGCTGTGAAGCGCGGGTATTCTGCTAGTTTTTAATATTATTCATTTTGCATTTTCCATTGTTGAGTGAGACCGGGAACAGCGTGTGAGGTGGGAGAACTGAAAGTTCCAGAAAGAATTCATTGCCGTTTTGATTTGGTGAGCCTCTGTCTCTTATATTTTGTGCATTTTTTTTTTTTTTAAGTTTTTTTTTTGTCTATGTGAGTGAGTTTGTTATTTATTCATTTGACAATCGTTTCACATCCTCGGCATTTGTGTTTGTATGTGTGTATAATTGCATAACTTGATGGGAGAGGACGCTGGCGTTGAATGTTTGCCGCTTCTCCCTCTGAGTCTGTAGTTTAATATTGCTAATTTACTATTTTTAGTGATAGTAAATACGTCTCCTACTTTTCTGAAATTTTTCCTGCTCTGTTTTATCGTTTGTCGTGGATTTTACGCATTTTTGTCAAGTTTTTATTGTCTATTCACCTGTTCCCTGGACATACTGTTTTTATTGTTTGCTGTGGATTTTTATCAAGTTTTATCAAGATTTTGTGTCTACTCACCTGCCGCTGGAATATACTGCTTTACTGTTTGTTGTGGATTTTGCGGCACTATCTGGATGGCATCCTTTTCTCCCTCTTCGGTTGGAATGGTGCTCAGCTATTCCAGTTTACAACTTCACCGACTAAATCCTGTAACCACTCCTGGAATTAACATCCACATCATTAAAGAAGTTGGACTTCTTCGCCGTCCTCGTTACATTCATAGAGGCTCTAGTCGGAAGTTCATTTTCAATAAACAGCAAAAGTGCTCTGCTACCAGCATTCCATCTTTTTGGTCACCTGTCGCACGTGGGATACGTCATCAGAGCACCGTTGTTTCTACCACTATCAACATTAGAAGTATCACGAGATCTCTGCACTCTAGCGTGGAAAACACCCGAGCCACTGTGAGAAATACTGCGAGATCCTCACATCCCTGGCTGGATTTATTTTGTGGAGCGGATTCCAAGCTGCGTGGAGTGGACTTTAATGTTTTGAGACCTGTACTGAGATTTACTCCACAATCTCTGGTCAAATTTGAATTGTTTAATTCTCAATCCATCAGCAATAAATCCACACTGATTGAAGAACACATCAGGGAGAAAGGACTTGACTTCATGTGTCTGACAGAAACCTTGAACCAGTCAGAGGCTTACTCTGCCTTAAATGAAGTGTGTTCATCTGGCTACAGTTATTTGGAAGCAGCTCACAGCACTGGGCGTGGTGGTGGTTTAGCCATCATCTATTGTCAGGAAATGGGGGTGTCCCATATTTCATTACCTGTAACATGTTCCTGCGAGTGTCTTGCATTTAAATGCAAGCCCCCTTTTCACATGACTGTTCTTCTTATCTATCGACCTCCTTTAAACCCAACTCTGCTTTTATTCCAGAAATGATTGATCTTCTCACAACACTGTGTGCCACCTCTGCCAACATCATAATCCTGGGAAATATAAATATTCATGTTGATAATCCTAAAGGTTATCTCACTGTTGATTTTCTTGAATTGTTAGATTCCCTCAACTTACAACAATATGTTGATGTCCCCACACACTCTAGGGGTCATACACTTAACTTGGTTATTTCAAACTCTGCTTTAATTAGTAATTTACAGGTTTATGTTCTTGGTATTTCAGACCAGAAAGTAGTGTCAATGGAGCTACCCTTTTTCTCCCCTCGTTCCAAACCAAAACGGCAGATTCATTTTAGAAATTCGAAGAATATCAATGTGGATGCCTTGGCCCTGGACCTTAAACTTCTTTCTACTGATCTTTCCAGTTCCAGCTCTGTTGCTGACCTCGTGGATCTCTACAACCAGTCTCTGAGCAGTCTCCTTGACTTTCACGCCCCTTTAACGTCTAGGTCCGTCTTATTTTCATGCTCAGCACCATGGTACACCTGCGAGCTGTGAAAAATGAAGGCGGCTCTGGGTTGACTGTTCACAAACAGGCCTATAGGGAACATAGGAGGGCATATGCAGAAGCTTTGAAGGTTGCACGGTCCAGGTTCTATTCTACCATCATTACAAATAGCTCCAGAGATCCGAAAAAACTTTTTTCTACTATAAATCATCTTCTTAAACCTCCTTCATCTGCTCATTCCGAGGCCACTGATGAGAGGTGTAATTTGCATATTGATTTTTTCAAACAAAAGGTTTATAACATCCGCTTAAACCTCTCTACCATGGATATTCTGTTCCCCCCAACTGTCGACCCCCTGAATGAGACTGTGCAGCCCCTTTGCTCCTTCTCTGTTGCCACACGGGAAGAGGTGGAGGACGTCATCAGGAAAATGAAACCGTCTACCAGTTCCCTGGACCCTTTTCCCTCAGCCTTGCTGAAGGCCAACATTTCTGCTGTTTCTCCACTTATCACCAGGATTATAAACCAATCCATTTTGGCCGGCCATATTCCTTCAGCACTAAAAACTGCTGTCATCAGACCTCTACTGAAAAATCACACCCTGGATCCTGAAGTTCTGTCTAATTATAGACCCATCTCTAATCTTCCATTTCTCTCTAAAGTTCTGGAAAAAATAGTTGCAGTACAACTTCATGATCATCTCAAACTGAATAACCTGTTTGAAAAGTTTCAGTCTGGTTTTCAGCCCTGGCCATAGCACGAAACAGCCCTGGTCAGGGTTACAAATGACCTTCTGATGTCAGCAGATACTGGTTCTCCCTTCTTACTCATTCTCCTTGACCTGACAGCTGCTTTTGATACAATTGATCATAATATTCGTCTTCACTGTCTGCAATACACCATTGGACTTTCAGGAACTGTTCAAAATTGGTTTACATCTTATTTGACCGGTAGAACTGAGTGTCGCTCTTGGCAGTGCAAAATCTCACACCCATAATGTTACCTGTGGTGTTCCACAGGGCTCTGTGCTAGGCCCCATCCTTTTCATCATTTACATGCTCCCCCTTGGAAGTGTCATTAGCAGACATGGTCTGTCTTTTCATTGTTATGCCGATGACACTCAGCTTTATCTTAGGACTACTCCCACCTCCTCTACTGCTCCTCTGCCAACATCTACACTGACTATTTGTTTGGAGGAAACAGAGGCATGGATGAGGCTCAACTTCCTTCAGCTAAACAGATCTAAAACAGAAGCCATTTTAGTTGGCACACCACACCAGCTTTGTTCTTCTACCATCACCAGTATCACTTTTTCTGGTCAAAACATTCCTCTTTCTGCAACTGTTACCAATTTGGGTGTTAAAATCGACTCTCAACTCACTTTTGACACCCACATTAAACATCTTTGTAAGTCATCTTTTTACCATCTCAGGAACAACACTTACCCTGGCAGATGCAGACAGGCTTGTCCATGCCTTTGTCTCGTCCAGGCTGGATTACAGTAATCCCTCCTCGATCGCGGGGGTTGTGTTCCAGAACCCCCCGCGATAGGTGAAAATCCGCGAAGTAGAAACTATATGTTTGTATGGTTATTTTTATATATTTTAAGCCCTTATAAACTCTCCCACCCGTTTAACATTATTAGAGCCCTTTAGACATGAAATAACACCCTTTAGTCAAACGTTTAAACTGTGCTCCATGACAAGACAGAGATGACAGTTCTTTCTCACAATTAAAAGAAAGCAAACATATCTTATTTTCAAAGGAGTGCCGTCATAAAGGAGCGCCGTCAGGAGCAGAGAATGTCAGAGAGAGCGCTTGCTAAGAAAAGCAAACAATCAAAAAATCAATACGTACTTTTAAGTATACAGAAGCACCGCGATAAAGCGGCATTTTGTAGAGGAGCGTCCGTGTCCTCTGTGCAAACAGCCCCTCTGCTCACACATCCTCCGTCAGGTAGAGAGAGTGAGAAAGATAAAGAGAAGCAAACAAGCACCGCGCGGGAAGCATATCTTACAGCATTGAGGAGTTTTAGTTAATATGTAATACATGCTCTGATTGGGTAGCTTCTAAGCCAACCGCCAATAGCATCCCTTGTATGAAATCAACTGGGCAATCAAACTGAGGAAGCATGTAACCTAAATTAAAAGACCCATTATCCGCAGAAAGCGGCAACCCAGCGAAAAATCTGTGATATATATTTAGATATGCTTACATTTAAAATCCGCGATAGAGTGAAGCCGCGAAAGTCGAAGCGCGATATAGCGAGGAATTACTGTATTGTACTGTGCTCCTCATTGGGATTCCTGGCAAGAGTATCCAGAGAATCCAGTACATTCACCCAGACTCCGCCTTGAACCTGCCCCCTGCACCTGATTGATTCAGGAAACTGTCAAGGGGACTTTGATGGATGTCTGTCCCCTCCTTGAACTCACTCCGGCACCTGATTGGTTCAGGAAACTGTCAAGGGGAATTTGATGGATGTCTGACCCCTCCCCTTGCATCTGATTGGTTCAGGAAACTGTCAAGGGCAGTTTGATGGATGTCTACCCTCTCCTTGAACTCCTCACCGCCCCCCACCCCTCTCCCGAAAGACAAGCTGGGCAGGTTACAGCCTTTACCTCGACAAGCACAGACAAGCCCAGGGCGTGTCCTGACATGTCCAGGCAGATTGCTGCCTTGGCCCTGGACAAGTCCCAGCACGTTCCAATCCATACCCTGCTGACCTGAAGGGCATGCCTTGGCCCCCGGGTCAGGCAGCACCTGACGGTCAGACTCCCCACACTTGCCTGTCCTCTCTCTCCGGAGGACGTGTGATCCCTGCTGAAAGCCCTTCTGAAAGGGCAGTATAAAAAGCGAAGCATCTTCTTCGGTTCTATCTATGATTTAAATATGAACATGAAATAAAAAATATCTATCTCATCTTTGCTTTATGACTTGCAGCTCCAGCTCTCTCTCTCTCTCTCTCAGAGCGCAGACACGGGCTGACCCAAACCCTGCTGCAGCCTGGAGCGAGATTGCCTGCTTGTCAACAGCTGTCTGTAAAATCCCCTACCCCCATACGTCAGTGGGCTTGAGACCGCGCAGACCCTCTGTCCATGACGGATGGATCTTTTAAAGTTAAGGGATTTTTAAAGATTAGCTTGAGATAACTACTAGTTCAGCCCTTTAAAAATCACACATAGTTAAATAATATGCAGTAGTTCCTTTTTAAATCACGTTTGAGACATCTAAAAAATCTAGCCTGGGCTGTATAATTTGTAATTATATTAATTAATATGGGCGGCATGGTGGCGCAGTGGTAGCAGTGCTGCCTCGCAGTTAGGAGACCCAGGTTCGCTTCCCGGGTCCTCCCTGCGTGGAGTTTGCATGTTCTCCCCGTGTCTGCGAGGGTTTCCTCCGGGCGTTCCGGTTTCCTCCCACAAAGACATGCAGGTTAGGTGGATTGGTGATTCTGACTTTGCCCTAGTGTGTGCTTGGTGTGTTTGTGTGTGTCCTGCGGTGGTTTGGCACCCTGCCCTGGATTGGTTCCTGCCTTGTTGCCCTGTGTTGGCTGGGATTGGCTCCAGCAGACCCCCGTGACCCTGTATTCGGATTCAGCGGGTTAGAAACTGGATGGATGGATTAATTAATATAATTTGCATAAAAATCGATCTAAAACAAGCACTTTTTCTATTCAAACTCACCCCACATTTTAAATACAGGTATCTTCAGCTGACCCTAAGGAAACATCTTGTAGAAGCAAGCGACCCGCATGGCTCAGGGAGCGGGTGATGGTTCCAGCAGGGGCCGATTTCACATATATACAGAGCTTAATCTTAGGGCTTATTTTCCTGGATTCAAACTCACCCCAGATTTTAAATAATCAAATGCATGTATCTTACATCTCACAGAAAATCCTCAAGCAGCAGGTTTGCCAGAGAGAGAGAGAGAAAGACCAAGTAGCATTTCTCAGCCTCAGCTTTTAGCCGGCAGCCCATGCGAGCAGCCCCTGCTCTCTCTCTCTACACACAGAAAATAAAGTCAGCTATGGTAGGACTCTGGGAGTTCGCTTGCAAACAACTGAGCCCGCCCGCTTCGAGCACCCATCCTCCTTGAGACCATAAAGTCATGAGCTGTACTTCATTTTTAAAGTGAAGTTTAGGTTCCGGCTGGGGTGATTGCATCCTTGAGCTGTGCAACTCATAGGATGACCCCCCACGCCGATTAAGGAATTCTTTTGAGGTCCTTCTGGAAGTAAAGAAAGGCACTTTGAAGCTGCTTATGTCATTTTTCATCTCTTTTAAGGGAGTTTAGAATCAACCTTTTCAGAGAGCCATCTCCACTCCAATTATTTTATACCGATTTCTCAACTATCAACTTGCAGTCTGCAAGTTCCCTTCTTCCGGTCCCAGCCTGTTCGTGAGCGCCCAGAACGTCTGTCCGTGGAATGTACTTCACTTTTCAAGGTGATGCATAAGATAACTAGTTTGATATACGCCTTGTAAAAATCACACAGACGTATGCCGCAGTTTCACTTTTAAATCACGTTTGAGACGTCTAAAAAGTCTAGCCTGGGCTGATTGGTGGCTGATACCAAAAATGTTCACATATATACACAGCTTAACTTTAGGGTTTATTTTCCGGGGGCCGTCTAAAATCAGACAAATGAGCAAAACCCTAATTTCCTTAATAACATTGTCCTCCAGGCTGAGTAATGAACCACGTCCTGTACGTGTCGAGAGGCCAGTCCATACCTGTCATCCCTTACACTATACAGTATAACATGTTTGGTTTCTCAAAGTATACTATAATGAAGTTATTTTTAAAAGTAACACCACACCGCTCAAGAGAGACTGATTCCATATGTGTTTTTGGATTTGCTGTGGTCAGTGATTTTTTTTTTATTTTTTGCTTAACTCATTTCTATCACCTAATGTGCTGGTTTAACTAGAGGCCTTTAAAACACCCATTGGCAAGCCACAACTGTTTCAAAGGCACATAGCCCCCCAGCGTCTATATGAATTTCTTAGAAAAATTATTTCTTTTATCTTTGCATAGGATTAAATGAAATATAACTATTCTTCATGCAGACTATTCATGATTATTATAGGCGCTAAACAAGTATGTTTTTAAAAAACGGATGGCTGAATCCTTAATATTTCCAAGTTGATTCTGAAGTGCGTGCGTATAATATAAGATGCAGCATTTTTTTTTCTATCTAGGTGCACGACGATTAATGTACAAATTCATAGGACTGAAGCAAACAGTAGTAGTTTTTCATACCGAAACGGGTAATCCAATCAAGTAGTTTTTGTCTCGGCGTCTGAAAATTCAAACAGGGGACTCTCCTCTGAGAATATTCAGGAGTGGCTTTAAAGCGCAGGCCGGTGGTGCATTAACTCTGACATAATAAAAGTATTCTGAACGACCTGCAGAAGGGACCCGCTGGTGAAATGCTTACTGTTAAGAAACGGCCTCTCTCTGTACGGAGCCGCCTGTTTTTAAAGGCTGAGATAACGAAACATTGTATCGACATTTATCTATCTCTATATTTATTTTTCTGTATCAGAAGGTAGTTTAAGTTAATTTGTTTTGGGTTCAATAGATGTATTTTTCATATTTTTGATTCTTGTTTTCTTTTTTTTTTTTCACATCTTCGAGTCCCCTTTTTGTTACTTCGCGCCCCCTAGCATGCTCCGCCCAGAGTTTGAGAACCACTGTTGTAGGGTTTTATTTGTAAAACACTCTGCAGCATTTCAAGCTGAGTTAGATTCCCTTGTTTATTCAGCCGTCCACCGGTGTTCCATTTTTGTTATAAATTGTATTCAGTCTCTCTTTATTTACTAAGCATTTTATATGATGATTAGAAAACAGTTATCTTGTTCAGGCTTTAATTTAAAACAGCATTTTCATCAACAGGTTATAACCACTTTGGTACTCAGGAGGGCTTTGTATAATACAAAGTTTTAGAAATTCTGTGAACGCTTGGTAATAGCCTTCCATTTTACATCAGTTATGAACCCCTGAAAATAAGAACGGCTATAGTAGGTTATAGGAACCTGTACACTACAGGGCTGATGATTAGGCTTTGGATACATTAGGTCAATCAGGATGGAAAATGTTTATAGTGAATAGTTACATCATATCTATTATAGGTGTGTTATGGTGTATAAAATCTGTACATTTTGGTTTCCATTATATTTTGTTCAAGACAAGACAACAGATGAGCTAAGACAAATTAAAGCAGGTTTTCTTCCCTTACACCTTACTTTTGTTCATAGCTTAGTGCTAATTTGGTTTACAGCCTGGGAAAGAATGCTGAGCTGATACCTCAGGCTATTGATTACTTTATGGATGGACATCTGCAACAACAATGTGGTTTATAGCCTGGGACAGGAAGAACTACTGATACTTCAGAGTACATCAAAGGTTTTGTTGTGTGGGAAAACGGACAGTGAATTAATTCATCAATCATTTGGACAGCCAGCCAGTCAGGTGAATGTGCTGTGAAACCAAGGCTTGACATTTCATAATAAATATGCCTTGGTTTGGAAAGCAAGTTAGAGAGAAGAAAAGGGAGAAGGAGAGAGAAGCAAAGAAGGAGAAGAAGAAGAGGAACAGACGAAGACGGCCCTGGTCGTCAGAAAGGCATCATGAACATTGATTGCTAAATCAAACGCCTCCCTGGGACATTCATCCTTGTCATCTGTAACTTTTTCGTAAGCTTTTTCTAAAGACTATATATATTCAGACTTTCCTATCAGTACCTATTTTCTAGTATTCTTTGTTCTTGTGGTATTATTATTATTATTGTCATAAATACCATGCTGCTTTTAACTTTCAATGCTTTGTCTTAATGTCTAGGGTGTTGACACTTTTTCTATAGTGTTGTTTCTTGTGACTGAAGACAGAGAGATATAATTAAAGTTAGTAAAAAATCTTTTATTAATACACACCAGGCAAGGGTAAGATGACAGAGAAGCACAGTCCTAGGACACCTGCCCTTCATCTGCCTCGAGGGGTCGGTGTCCAAAATCTTTTATAGGGCCTTTGTCTTATGACTTTAGTTGCACAAGAATTTCAGACCGTTACATCTTACAACATTTTGCTTGGATCAGCATTTACCACATCCTTTAAGTTCATCAGTTGGTCACTTGTGGTTAGTTCATCAGTTGGTCACTTGTGGTTTTTTGTTCGTTAGGAGAAACAAGAAGTTGCACTTGTCATGTGCACTATGGACAAGAGAGGGTCTGCATGGCTTTTGTCACATACACCAGATTGATCAATACTGTTTATTATTTTTCCACAAGAGAGATTGAAGTAATAAGTTAGATTTCTTTGAGCACCTGGTGACAGCCGGATTTTTGCCATTATTTCTGTGCTGTGAGGTTTATAAGGCTGAGAGTGAGAGCGCTATACGCAACAGAAGGGACAAATACGAGAAAGAAGGTATTCTTGGCTGATGAATGGCCTATAGTCAAGAGTGCTGAATCTTTGTATGTTTAAATGTATTCTTGTAGACCTAAAGTAATATTTAGGTCTGAGATATCGAGATATCACTAAAACATCGTATTGTTGTTTGTGCTGAAAATAAGTAAGTCTCTTGAAGTGCTGAATGACAGGCTGTTATTCCTATAGCACTTGTGTGGTTTAAAGTGCTAAGGGTTAATCAGCGTGTGTGTGTCATTCATGGGGCACTGTTGTGGTTAGGGTCTGTATGTGTGTTTGTGAGTTCATCTTAAACTGCAACAGTAGACCAACCCGATAATGAACTTGACGAGAACACTTACCCTTGAGGAAACAGGTAAAAGGGCAAGTAGAGGGAAATACCACGATAATACATTTTGGCGCTGCGGCAGAGTTAACGGAGTAATCATGTGTTGCATTTTTGTGTGTTTGGTTTCATTTTTCAAAGACAGGGATGGATCGTCCACAGGCGGCAAATATGCTGTAATCGCATGCTGGCATACAGCCGGCACATGTCAGCGTGCATCAACAGCATTTCTAAAGTTTTTTAGGTATACGGTAGAATCAGCTGTTACAGCTGTGTTTTCTCCGCTTAAAACGGAGGTAGCAGCAGCCGCAACGTTAACAGCAACAGGTGTAGAGAAGTAGAAGAATCACAGGCCGTTGTGCTTTCCTCGAGGAGGGCAGAGTCAGGTGCAGCAGTTGCGCTAGTCAAAGACGCAGAGATGCCGTTAAAGTGGAGGCAAAGGCGGCTAAAATGAAAAACATATACTTGTCTGCTGGTCAGACAGGTTGTGTATTGTTAATTATTATAAAGCAGTTAGATGAGGAGGCAAGAGAGATAAATAGATGGCCAAAAAGTCTCGAGCAGCTAGCAGTACATGTAGCGATGTATAAAGAAAATGCCATACAAATTAAGCAACGACCGCTCAGTGTTAAAGTTTGTGCTTTGATTTCGGGGTCTTTTGACCGGAGACAAAACTTAGTTTGTCGCAGATCGCTGCACTCTCATATCTGCTTGCTGATAAGAGAGCCACTTTTGTTGAAAGGCAAAGACGCGCATCTCTTACGCTGCACACTGGAGCGCAGTTTATAGCAGAGTAGATTGCTGATGGGACAGGAGGCAATCACTCAAGTATGCTGGTTGTTGCGTAGGAAAAACAGGAAGAGGTGTTTTATGGTAGCGAGGCGAGCGGCTTGCAGCAGCAGACAACAGCGGGGAAGGAGCAGTTTTCAGGTCTCCGCGAGGGGTGGAAAGAAACCCCTGAGGCCAGCATTTGAAAGGTGGTCCCCTGCAACTGATATAAGCGAAGTGATAGTGTAGACCTGCACAAACTGACCGTTGTTTTAAGGAAAAAGCACGTTTTTAACTTTGATTTACATTTAACACTGAAGTAACGTTGATCCTGATAATTTTAAAAGTGAACAGCTGTTACAGGCTATAGGGTAGTGAAACATCCAGCAACAGCAGTAGAAATGAAGCTGGTTATTGGTAACACTCCTTTCAAAGCCCATGTTGATTAGTGCTGCAGAGAAAACAAAATTTACTGTCTATTGGAGAGGCAGTGTACAAGGAAAGCTGCTATAATGTGAGGGTTACTTGTATGTGGTAATGAAGGAAAGTGTAAGTGACAATATGGTGTGCATTTGTTTAATGATCGTCAAATGCAACAATTGGTATAAATAATGGCATGTGGCAGTATAAAAACAGCCAATGCCAAACTGTAAGTGAAAGAAAGGGAAAAGAGTTAAGTGTTTTCTTCCATTATTCTCTACTAAAAAGCATTCTCTGTATCCTGTATTTAAAAATATGTTATACCAATAGTTAATCCCTGCGGTGGGTTGGCACCCTGCCCAGGATTGGTTCCTGCCTTGTGCCCTGTGTTGGCTGGGATTGGCTCCAGCAGACCCCCGTGACCCTGTATTCGGATTCAGCGGGTTAGAAAATGGATGGATGGATAGTTAATCCATAACTTTTGGTAAAAGTAACCAGTGCTAAGAGAGAATTTGATTTAGACATTGAATGTGGAGCAACTGGTGGATTTGTATAGCCATTGTAGACTGCAGGGCATGAGTTGAATAATGTGACTGAAACTAAGTGAATTAAAGAAAGAAATACAGGAGATGAAAGAAAAGCAAGTGTATGTATATGAAAGCTTTTGAATGTATTTGAATTAAAAGTGAATGGATTGGAATGGCATTTTAGCAGTTAGTTGGATTGAAATTCTTAAGCAGCACATTCATATTGGGGAATAAGAAAATGGAAGGCAGTGGTTTACCATCCAGTTTCTGGCACTCAGCATGTAGAACAAAGGGATGGAAATGTAGCTAGTGAGCTGAGTTGAAAGTTGTTGCTTTGATGTTAAGAAGGACATACTGAAAGGCCTGTTGTGATTCACACTAACAGCTGTGTATAGTTTTTAGGGTCTTTGTTACATGAGCACCAAAGCAGGAAGAAAGACAGTTGTCACATATTTGTTAAGTCTGTCTGGTAGGTAAAGAGCTCTAGGAGTTATTGTGGAGCAGGGACAGAAGGCAGACATTTTAATAAAATATGTGAGCACTCACTCTCTCTCAATTAGAAATGAATATTATTTCATTCACTCTGGTTGTGGACAAAGTATGGCAAGTTGCAGCACTATTAATAATTACATCTGATAACAAAGTCTGGATTAATAGTCTAGGAAGAACAACATCCAGAAAATGAGAAACAGTGGCTGCTAGAAAAAAGGACAAAAGACTTGATTTGACTGAAAGCCAGAAAATACTTTCTTGCATCCATCTCAATAGACTTTATTCGAACCGGAATAAACTGTTTACTTTTGGACTGAATTTGTGTGCGACAAAGTTTTTATACTAGGACCTGAAGGAAGCATCAGAATCCTGCTGAAAGAGGCCATGGGCCATCATCACCACCATTGTCGAGCACTGGACTGAGGACAAGACAACTGGACACTGAGAGATAAAAGCTAAGTGTTCTTTTCCATAAGCACATAACATGGGATGTACTGCATGCAGAGGGAAGCTGGTTTCTAAGGGCAAGACAGGATAGTTTAGGACACATTCGTAGGGATTTCATAGGGCCCAAAAGGAGAACAATGAACAAGACAATCAAAAAGACTATGAGGGAATCACTTTGTCCAAAAGGCCTAGACAGATAGGTTATGCCTTATTTAGCATTTGTTTTAATTTTTGTAGCCCGTATATTGACGTATAGCCCACTAGGCTGAACTAGGTGATTTAAAGTGATATCCATTCTGGGGTGGGTTAATAAATCCACTTTTTAAGCGGGGTCATTTTTGCTAAATCGCTTGTAATTCGACCTCTCCAAATTAGAATCATTGCTGTTATTGAACTATCTG